>NW_026912268.1:0-22941 GCF_963662255.1 Cinclus cinclus | reverse complement strand
CCCTTCCCTTCCCTTCCCTTCCCTTCCCTTCCCTTCCCTTCCTTCCCGGAACTTCCCTTCCCTTCCCTTCCCTTCCCTTCCCTTCCCTTCCCTTCCCTTCCCTTCCCTTCCCTTCCCGGAACTTCCCTTCCCTTCCCGGGACTTCCCTTCCCGGAACTTCCCTTCCCTTCCCTTCCCTTCCCTTCCCTTCCCTTCCCGGAACTTCCCTTCCCTTCCCTTCCGGAACTTCCCTTCCCTTCCCTTCCCTTCCCTTCCCTTCCCTTCCCTTCCTGAAACTTCCCTTCCCGGAACTTCCCTTCCCGGAACTTCCCTTCCCGGAACTTCCCTTCCCTTCCCGGAACTTCCCTTCCCTTCCCGGAACTTCCCTTCCGGAACTTCCCTTCCCTTCCCTTCCCTTCCCTTCCCTTCCCTTCCCTTCCCGGAACTTCCCTTCCGGAACTTCCCTTCCCGGAACTTCCCTTCCCTTCCCTTCCCTTCCCTTCCCTCTTCCCTTCCCTTCCCTTCCTTCCCTTCCCTTCCCTTCCCTTCCCTTCCCTTCCCTTCCCTTCCCTTCCCTTCCCTTCCCTTCCCTTCCCTTCCCCTTCCCTTCCCTTCCCCTTCCCTTCCCTTCCTTCCCTTCCCTTCCCTTCACTTCCCTTCCCTTCCCTTCCCTTCCCTTCCCTTCCCTTCCCTTCCCTTCCCTTCCTTCCCTTCCCTTCCCTTCCCTTCCCGGAACTTCCCTTCCCGGAACTTCCCTTCCCTTCCCTTCCCTTCCCGGAACTTCCCTTCCCGGAACTTCCCTTCCCTTCCCTTCCCTTCCCTTCCCTTCCCTTCCCTTCCCTTCCCTTCCCTTCCCTTCCCTTCCCTTCCCTTCCCTTCCCTTCCCTTCCCTTCCCTTCCCTTCCCTTCCCTTCCCTTCCCTTCCCTTCCCTCCCTTCCCTTCCCTTCCCTTCCCTTCCCTTCCCTTCCCTTCCCTTCCCTTCCCTTCCCTTCCCTTCCCTTCCCTTCCCCTTCCCTTCCCTTCCCGGAACTTCCCGGAACTTCCCGGAACTTCCCTTCCCTTCCCGGAACTTCCCTTCCCTTTCCGGAACTTCCCTTCCCTTCCCTTCCCTTCCCTTCCCTTCCCTTCCCGGAACTTCCCTTCCCTTCCCGGAACTTCCCTTCCCTTCCCTTCCCGGAACTTCCCTTCCCTTCCCTTCCCGGAACTTCCCTTCCCTTCCCGGAACTTCCCTTCCCTTCCCTTCCCTTCCCTTCCCTTCCCTTCCCTTCCCTTCCCTTCCCTTCCCTTCCCTTCCCTTCCCTTCCCCTTCCCTTCCCTTCCCTTCCCTTCCCTTCCCTTCCCTTCCCTTCCCTTCCCTTCCCTTCCCTTCCCTTCCCTTCCCTTCCCTTCCCTTCCCTTCCCTTCCCTTCCCTTCCCTTCCCTTCCCTTCCCGGAACTTCCCTTCCCTTCCCGGAACTTCCCTTCCCTTCCCGGAACTTCCCTTCCCTTCCCTTCCCTTCCCTTCCCTTCCCTTCCCGGAACTTCCCTTCCCTTCCCGGAACTTCCCTTCCCTTCCCTTCCCGGAACTTCCCTTCCTTCCCTTCCCGGAACTTCCCCTTCCCTTCCCTTCCCTTCCCTTCCCTTCCCTTCCCTTCCCTTCCCTTCCCTTCCCTTCCCTTCCCTTCCTTCCCTTCCCTTCCCTTCCCTTCCCTTCCCTTCCTTCCCTTCCCTTCCCTTCCCTTCCCTTCCCTTCCCTTCCCTTCCCTTCCCTTCCCTTCCCTTCCCTTCCCTTCCCTTCCCTTCCCTTCCCTTCCCTTCCCTTCCCTTCCCTTCCCTTCCCTTCCTTCCCTTCCCGGAACTTCCCTTCCCGGAACTTCCCTTCCCTTCCCTTCCCTTCCCTTCCCGGAACTTCCCTTCCCGGAACTTCCCTTCCCTTCCCTTCCCTTCCCTTCCCTTCCCTTCCCTTCCCTTCCCTTCCCGGAACTTCCCTTCCCGGAACTTCCCTTCCCGGAACTTCCCTTCCCTTCCCTTCCCTTCCCTTCCCTTCCCTTCCCTTCCCTTCCCTTCCCTTCCCTTCCCTTCCCTTCCCTTCCCTTCCCTTCCCTTCCCTTCCCTTCCCTTCCCTTCCCTTCCCTTCCCTTCCCTTCCCTTCCCTTCCCTTCCCTTCCCTTCCCTTCCCTTCCCTTCCCTTCCCTTCCCTTCCCTTCCCTTCCCTTCCCTTCCCTTCCCGGAACTTCCCGGAACTTCCCGGAACTTCCCTTCCCTTCCCTTCCCTTCCCTTCCCGGAACTTCCCGGAACTTCCCTTCCCTTCCCGGAACTTCCCTTCCCTTCCCTTCCCTTCCCGGAACTTCCCTTCCCTTCCCTTCCCTTCCCTTCCCTTCCCTTCCCTTCCCTTCCCTTCCCTTCCCTTCCCTTCCCTTCCCTTCCCTTCCCTTCCCTTCCCTTCCCTTCCCTTCCCTTCCCGGAACTTCCCGGAACTTCCCTTCCCGGAACTTCCCGGAACTTCCCTTCCCTTCCCTTCCCTTCCCTTCCCTTCCCTTCCCTTCCCTTCCCTTCCCTTCCCTTCCCTTCCCTTCCCTTCCCTTCCCTTCCCTTCCCTTCCCTTCCCTTCCCTTCCCTTCCCTTCCCTTCCCTTCCCTTCCCTTCCCTTCCCTTCCCTTCCCTTCCCTTCCCTTCCTTCCCTTCCCTTCCCTTCCCTTCCCTTCCCTTCCCGGAACTTCCCTTCCCGGAACTTCCCTTCCCGGAACTTCCCTTCCCTTCCCTTCCCTTCCCTTCCCTTCCCTTCCCTTCCCTTCCCTTCCCTTCCCGGAACTTCCCTTCCCTTCCCTTCCCTTCCCTTCCCTTCCCTTCCCTTCCCTTCCCTTCCCTTCCCTTCCCTTCCCTTCCCTTCCCTTCCCTTCCCTTCCCTTCCCTTCCCTTCCCTTCCCTTCCCTTCCCTTCCCTTCCCTTCCCGGAACTTCCCTTCCCTTCCCTTCCCTTCCCTTCCCTTCCCTTCCCTTCCCTTCCCTTCCCTTCCCTTCCCTTCCCTTCCCTTCCCTTCCCTTCCCTTCCCTTCCCTTCCCTTCCCTTCCCTTCCCTTCCCTTCCCTTCCCTTCCCTTCCCTTCCCTTCCCTTCCCTTCCCGGAACTTCCCTTCCCTTCCCTTCCCTTCCCTTCCCTTCCCTTCCCTTCCCTTCCCTTCCCTTCCCTTCCCTTCCCTTCCCTTCCCTTCCCTTCCCTTCCCTTCCCGGAACTTCCCTTCCCGGAACTTCCCTTCCCTTCCCGGAACTTCCCTTCCCTTCCCTTCCCTTCCCTTCCCTTCCCTTCCCTTCCCTTCCCTTCCCTTCCCTTCCCTTCCCTTCCCTTCCCTTCCCTTCCCTTCCCTTCCCTTCCCTTCCCTTCCCTTCCCTTCCCTTCCCTTCCCTTCCCTTCCCTTCCCTTCCCTTCCCTTCCCTTCCCTTCCCTTCCCTTCCCTTCCCTTCCCTTCCCTTCCCTTCCCTTCCCTTCCCTTCCCTTCCCTTCCCTTCCTTCTCTTCCCTTCCCTTCCCTTCCCTTCCCTTCCCTTCCCTTCCCTTCCCGGAACTTCCCTTCCCTTCCCGGAACTTCCCTTCCCTTCCCTTCCCTTCCCTTCCCTTCCCTTCCCGGAACTTCCCTTCCCGGAACTTCCCTTCCCTTCCCGGAACTTCCCTTCCCTTCCCTTCCCTTCCCTTCCCTTCCCTTCCCTTCCCTTCCCTTCCCTTCCCTTCCCTTCCCTTCCCTTCCCTTCCCTTCCCTTCCCTTCCCTTCCCTTCCCTTCCCTTCCCTTCCCTTCCCTTCCCTTCCCTTCCCTTCCCTTCCCTTCCCTTCCCTTCCCTTCCCTTCCCTTCCCTTCCCTTCCCTTCCCTTCCCTTCCCTTCCCTTCCCTTCCCTTCCCTTCCCTTCCCTTCCCTTCCCTTCCCTTCCCTTCCCTTCCCTTCCCTTCCCTTCCCGGAACTTCCCTTCCCTTCCCTTCCCTTCCCTTCCCTTCCCTTCCCTTCCCTTCCCTTCCCTTCCCTTCCCTTCCCTTCCCTTCCCTTCCCTTCCCTTCCCTTCCCTTCCCTTCCCTTCCCTTCCCTTCCCTTCCCTTCCCTTCCCTTCCCTTCCCTTCCCTTCCCTTCCCTTCCCTTCCCTT
Organism: Cinclus cinclus; assembly: GCF_963662255.1. Classification (NCBI taxonomy): domain Eukaryota; kingdom Metazoa; phylum Chordata; class Aves; order Passeriformes; family Cinclidae; genus Cinclus; species Cinclus cinclus. Next base: position 18,853 of record NW_026912268.1, on the reverse strand, counting down.
CCCTTCCCTTCCCTTCCCTTCCCTTCCCTTCCCTTCCCTTCCCTTCCCTTCCCTTCCCTTCCCTTCCCTTCCCTTCCCTTCCCTTCCCTTCCCTTCCCTTCCCTTCCCTTCCCTTCCCTTCCCTTCCCTTCCTGAAACTTCCCTTCCCGGAACTTCCCTTCCCGGAACTTCCCTTCCCGGAACTTCCCTTCCCGGAACTTCCCTTCCCTTCCCGGAACTTCCCTTCCCTTCCCGGAACTTCCCTTCCCGGAACTTCCCTTCCCTTCCCTTCCCTTCCCTTCCCTTCCCGGAACTTCCCTTCCCGGAACTTCCCTTCCCGGAACTTCCCTTCCCGGAACTTCCCTTCCCTTCCCTTCCCTTCCCGGAACTTCCCTTCCCGGAACTTCCCTTCCCTTCCCTTCCCTTCCCTTCCCTTCCCTTCCCTTCCCGGAACTTCCCTTCCCGGAACTTCCCTTCCCTTCCCTTCCCTTCCCTTCCCTTCCCTTCCCTTCCCTTCCCTTCCCTTCCCTTCCCTTCCCTTCCCTTCCCTTCCCTTCCCTTCCCTTCCCTTCCCTTCCCTTCCCTTCCCTTCCCTTCCCTTCCCGGAACTTCCCTTCCCGGAACTTCCCTTCCCGGAACTTCCCTTCCCGGAACTTCCCTTCCCGGAACTTCCCTTCCCTTCCCTTCCCGGAACTTCCCTTCCCTTCCCTTCCCTTCCCTTCCCTTCCCTTCCCTTCCCTTCCCTTCCCTTCCCTTCCCTTCCCTTCCCTTCCCTTCCCTTCCCTTCCCTTCCCTTCCCTTCCCTTCCCTTCCCTTCCCTTCCCTTCCCTTCCCTTCCCTTCCCTTCCCTTCCCTTCCCTTCCCTTCCCTTCCCTTCCCTTCCCTTCCCTTCCCTTCCCTTCCCTTCCCTTCCCTTCCCTTCCCTTCCCTTCCCTTCCCTCCCTTCCCTTCCCTTCCCGGAACTTCCCTTCCCTTCCCGGAACTTCCCGGAACTTCCCTTCCCTTCCCTTCCCTTCCCTTCCCTTCCCTTCCCTTCCCTTCCCTTCCCTTCCCTTCCCTTCCCTTCCCTTCCCTTCCCTTCCCTTCCCTTCCCTTCCCTTCCCTTCCCTTCCCTTCCCTTCCCTTCCCTTCCCTTCCCTTCCCTTCCCTTCCCTTCCCTTCCCTTCCCTTCCCTTCCCTTCCCTTCCCTTCCCTTCCCTTCCCTTCCCTTCCCTTCCCTTCCCTTCCCTTCCCGGAACTTCCCTTCCCTTCCCTTCCCTTCCCTTCCCTTCCCTTCCTTCCCTTCCCTTCCCTTCCCTTCCCTTCCCTTCCCTTCCCTTCCCTTCCCTTCCCTTCCCTTCCCTTCCCTTCCCTTCCCTTCCCTTCCCTTCCCGGAACTTCCCTTCCCTTCCCTTCCCGGAACTTCCCTTCCCGGAACTTCCCTTCCCTTCCCTTCCCTTCCCGGAACTTCCCTTCCCGGAACTTCCCTTCCCTTCCCTTCCCTTCCCTTCCCTTCCCTTCCCTTCCCTTCCCTTCCCTTCCCTTCCCTTCCCTTCCCTTCCCTTCCCTTCCCTTCCCTTCCCTTCCCTTCCCTTCCCTTCCCTTCCCGGAACTTCCCTTCCCGGAACTTCCCTTCCCTTCCCTTCCCTTCCCTTCCCTTCCCTTCCCTTCCCTTCCCTTCCCTTCCCTTCCCTTCCCTTCCCTTCCCGGAACTTCCCTTCCCTTCCCTTCCCTTCCCTTCCCTTCCCTTCCCTTCCCTTCCCTTCCCTTCCCTTCCCTTCCCTTCCCTTCCCTTCCCTTCCCTTCCCTTCCCTTCCCTTCCCTTCCCTTCCCTTCCCTTCCCTTCCCTTCCCTTCCCTTCCCTTCCCTTCCCTTCCCTTCCCTTCCCTTCCCTTCCCTTCCCTTCCCTTCCCTTCCCTTCCCTTCCCTTCCCTTCCCTTCCCTTCCCTTCCCTTCCCTTCCCTTCCCTTCCCTTCCCTTCCCGGAACTTCCCTTCCCGGAACTTCCCTTCCCGGAACTTCCCTTCCCGGAACTTCCCTTCCCTTCCCGGAACTTCCCTTCCCTTCCCTTCCCTTCCCTTCCCTTCCCTTCCCTTCCCTTCCCTTCCCTTCCCTTCCCTTCCCTTCCCTTCCCTTCCCTTCCCTTCCCTTCCCTTCCCTTCCCTTCCCTTCCCTTCCCTTCCCTTCCCTTCCCTTCCCTTCCCTTCCCTTCCCTTCCCTTCCCTTCCCTTCCCTTCCCTTCCCTTCCCTTCCCTTCCCGGAACTTCCCTTCCCTTCCCTTCCCTTCCCTTCCCTTCCCTTCCCTTCCCTTCCCTTCCCTTCCCTTCCCTTCCCTTCCCTTCCCTTCCCTTCCCTTCCCGGAACTTCCCTTCCCTTCCCTTCCCTTCCCTTCCCTTCCCTTCCCTTCCCTTCCCTTCCCGGAACTTCCCTTCCCTTCCCTTCCCTTCCCTTCCCTTCCCTTCCCTTCCCTTCCCTTCCCTTCCCTTCCCTTCCCTTCCCTTCCCTTCCCTTCCCTTCCTTCCCTTCCCTTCCCTTCCCTTCCCTTCCCTTCCCTTCCCTTCCCTTCCCTTCCCTTCCCTTCCCTTCCCTTCCCGGAACTTCCCTTCCCTTCCCTTCCCTTCCCTTCCCTTCCCTTCCCTTCCCTTCCCTTCCCTTCCCTTCCCTTCCCTTCCCTTCCCTTCCCGGAACTTCCCTTCCCTTCCCTTCCCTTCCCTTCCCTTCCCTTCCCTTCCCTTCCCTTCCCTTCCCTTCCCTTCCCTTCCCTTCCCTTCCCTTCCCTTCCCTTCCCTTCCCTTCCCTTCCCTTCCCTTCCCTTCCCTTCCCTTCCCTTCCCTTCCCTTCCCTTCCCTTCCCTTCCCGGAACTTCCCTTCCCTTCCCTTCCCTTCCCTTCCCTTCCCTTCCCTTCCCGGAACTTCCCTTCCCGGAACTTCCCTTCCCGGAACTTCCCTTCCCTTCCCTTCCCTTCCCTTCCCTTCCCTTCCCGGAACTTCCCTTCCCGGAACTTCCCTTCCCGGAACTTCCCTTCCCTTCCCTTCCCTTCCCTTCCCTTCCCTTCCCTTCCCTTCCCTTCCCTTCCCTTCCCTTCCCGGAACTTCCCTTCCCGGAACTTCCCTTCCCTTCCCTTCCCTTCCCTTCCCTTCCCTTCCCTTCCCTTCCCTTCCTTTCCCTTCCCTTCCCTTCCCTTCCCTTCCCTTCCCTTCCCTTCCCTTCCCTTCCCTTCCCTTCCCTTCCCTTCCCTTCCCTTCCCGGAACTTCCCTTCCCTTCCCTTCCCTTCCCTTCCCTTCCCTTCCCTTCCCTTCCCTTCCCTTCCCTTCCCTTCCCTTCCCTTCCCTTCCCTTCCCTTCCCTTCCCTTCCCTTCCCTTCCCTTCCCTTCCCTTCCCTTCCCTTCCCTTCCCTTCCCTTCCCTTCCCGGAACTTCCCTTCCCTTCCCTTCCCGGAACTTCCCTTCCCGGAACTTCCCTTCCCTTCCCGGGACTTCCCTTCCCGGAACTTCCCTTCCCGGAACTTCCCTTCCCGGAACTTCCCTTCCCGGAACTTCCCTTCCCTTCCCTTCCCTTCCCTTCCCTTCCCTTCCCTTCCCTTCCCTTCCCTTCCCTTCCCTTCCCTTCCCTTCCCTTCCCTTCCCTTCCCTTCCCTTCCCGGAACTTCCCTTCCCGGAACTTCCCTTCCCTTCCCTTCCCTTCCCTTCCCTTCCCTTCCCTTCCCTTCCCTTCCCTTCCCTTCCCTTCCCTTCCCTTCCCTTCCCTTCCCTTCCCTTCCCTTCCCTTCCCTTCCCTTCCCTTCCCTTCCCTTCCCTTCCCTTCCCTTCCCTTCCCTTCCCTTCCCTTCCCTTCCCTTCCCTTCCCTTCCCGGAACTTCCCTTCCCGGAACTTCCCTTCCCTTCCCTTCCCGGAACTTCCCTTCCCTTCCCTTCCCTTCCCTTCCCTTCCCTTCCCTTCCCTTCCCTTCCCGGAACTTCCCTTCCCGGAACTTCCCTTCCCTTCCCTTCCCGGAACTTCCCTTCCCGGAACTTCCCTTCCCTTCCCGGGACTTCCCTTCCCGGAACTTCCCTTCCCGGAACTTCCCGGAACTTCCCTTCCCGGAACTTCCCTTCCCTTCCCTTCCCTTCCCTTCCCTTCCCTTCCCTTCCCTTCCCTTCCCTTCCCTTCCCTTCCCTTCCCTTCCCTTCCCTTCCCTTCCCTTCCCTTCCCTTCCCTTCCCTTCCCTTCCCTTCCCTTCCCTTCCCTTCCCTTCCCTTCCCTTCCCTTCCCTTCCCTTCCCTTCCCTTCCCTTCCCTTCCCTTCCCTTCCCTTCCCTTCCCTTCCCTTCCCTTCCCTTCCCTTCCCTTCCCTTCCCTTCCCTTCCCTTCCCTTCCCTTCCCTTCCCTTCCCGGAACTTCCCTTCCCTTCCCGGAACTTCCCTTCCCTTCCCGGAACTTCCCTTCCCTTCCCTTCCCTTCCCTTCCCTTCCCTTCCCTTCCCTTCCCTTCCCTTCCCTTCCCTTCCCTTCCCTTCCCTTCCCTTCCCTTCCCTTCCCTTCCCTTCCCTTCCCTTCCCTTCCCTTCCCTTCCCTTCCCTTCCCTTCCCTTCCCTTCCCTTCCCTTCCCTTCCCTTCCCTTCCCTTCCCTTCCCTTCCCTTCCCTTCCCTTCCCTTCCCTTCCCTTCCCTTCCCTTCCCGGAACTTCCCGGAACTTCCCGGAACTTCCCGGAACTTCCCTTCCCTTCCCTTCCCGGAACTTCCCTTCCCGGAACTTCCCTTCCCGGAACTTCCCTTCCCTTCCCTTCCCTTCCCTTCCCTTCCCTTCCCTTCCCTTCCCTTCCCTTCCCTTCCCTTCCCTTCCCTTCCCTTCCCTTCCCTTCCCTTCCCTTCCCTTCCCTTCCCTTCCCTTCCCTTCCCTTCCCTTCCCTTCCCTTCCCTTCCCTTCCCTTCCCTTCCCTTCCCTTCCCTTCCCTTCCCTTCCCTTCCCTTCCCTTCCCTTCCCTTCCCTTCCCTTCCCTTCCCTTCCCTTCCCTTCCCTTCCCTTCCCTTCCCTTCCCTTCCCTTCCCTTCCCGGGACTTCCCTTCCCGGAACTTCCCTTCCCTTCCCTTCCCTTCCCTTCCCTTCCCTTCCCTTCCCTTCCCTTCCCTTCCCTTCCCTTCCCTTCCCTTCCCTTCCCTTCCCTTCCCTTCCCTTCCCTTCCCTTCCCTTCCCTTCCCTTCCCTTCCCTTCCCTTCCCTTCCCTTCCCTTCCCTTCCCTTCCCTTCCCTTCCCTTCCCTTCCCTTCCCTTCCCTTCCCTTCCCTTCCCTTCCCTTCCCTTCCCTTCCCTTCCCTTCCCTTCCCTTCCCTTCCCTTCCCTTCCCTTCCCTTCCCTTCCCTTCCCTTCCCGGAACTTCCCTTCCCTTCCCTTCCCGGAACTTCCCTTCCCTTCCCGGAACTTCCCTTCCCTTCCCGGAACTTCCCTTCCCGGAACTTCCCTTCCCTTCCCTTCCCTTCCCTTCCCTTCCCTTCCCTTCCCTTCCCTTCCCTTCCCTTCCCTTCCCTTCCCTTCCCTTCCCTTCCCTTCCCTTCCCTTCCCTTCCCTTCCCTTCCCTTCCCTTCCCTTCCCTTCCCTTCCCGGAACTTCCCGGAACTTCCCGGAACTTCCCTTCCCTTCCCTTCCCGGAACTTCCCTTCCCGGAACTTCCCTTCCCGGAACTTCCCTTCCCTTCCCTTCCCTTCCCTTCCCTTCCCTTCCCTTCCCTTCCCTTCCCTTCCCGGAACTTCCCTTCCCTTCCCTTCCCGGAACTTCCCTTCCCTTCCCGGAACTTCCCTTCCCTTCCCGGAACTTCCCTTCCCTTCCCTTCCCTTCCCTTCCCTTCCCTTCCCTTCCCGGAACTTCCCTTCCCTTCCCGGAACTTCCCTTCCCTTCCCTTCCCTTCCCTTCCCTTCCCTTCCCTTCCCTTCCCTTCCCTTCCCTTCCCTTCCCTTCCCTTCCCTTCCCTTCCCTTCCCTTCCCTTCCCGGAACTTCCCTTCCCTTCCCGGAACTTCCCTTCCCGGAACTTCCCTTCCCTTCCCTTCCCTTCCCTTCCCTTCCCTTCCCTTCCCTTCCCTTCCCTTCCCTTCCCTTCCCTTCCCTTCCCTTCCCTTCCCTTCCCTTCCCTTCCCTTCCCTTCCCTTCCCTTCCCTTCCCTTCCCTTCCCTTCCCTTCCCTTCCCTTCCCTTCCCTTCCCTTCCCTTCCCTTCCCTTCCCTTCCCTTCCCTTCCCTTCCCTTCCCTTCCCTTCCCTTCCCTTCCCTTCCCTTCCCTTCCCTTCCCTTCCCTTCCCTTCCCTTCCCTTCCCTTCCCTTCCCTTCCCGGAACTTCCCTTCCCGGAACTTCCCTTCCCTTCCCTTCCCTTCCCGGAACTTCCCTTCCCGGAACTTCCCTTCCCTTCCCTTCCCTTCCCTTCCCTTCCCTTCCCTTCCCTTCCCTTCCCTTCCCTTCCCTTCCCTTCCCTTCCCTTCCCTTCCCTTCCCTTCCCTTCCCTTCCCTTCCCTTCCCTTCCCTTCCCTTCCCTTCCCTTCCCTTCCCTTCCCTTCCCTTCCCTTCCCTTCCCTTCCCTTCCCTTCCCTTCCCTTCCCTTCCCGGAACTTCCCTTCCCTTCCCTTCCCTTCCCTTCCCTTCCCTTCCCTTCCCTTCCCTTCCCTTCCCTTCCCTTCCCTTCCCTTCCCTTCCCTTCCCTTCCCTTCCCTTCCCTTCCCTTCCCTTCCCTTCCCTTCCCTTCCCTTCCCGGAACTTCCCTTCCCTTCCCTTCCCTTCCCTTCCCTTCCCTTCCCTTCCCTTCCCTTCCCTTCCCTTCCCTTCCCTTCCCTTCCCTTCCCTTCCCTTCCCTTCCCTTCCCTTCCCTTCCCTTCCCTTCCCTTCCCTTCCCTTCCCTTCCCTTCCCTTCCCTTCCCGGAACTTCCCTTCCCGGAACTTCCCTTCCCTTCCCTTCCCTTCCCTTCCCTTCCCTTCCCTTCCCTTCCCTTCCCTTCCCTTCCCTTCCCTTCCCTTCCCTTCCCTTCCCTTCCCTTCCCTTCCCTTCCCTTCCCTTCCCTTCCCTTCCCTTCCCTTCCCTTCCCTTCCCTTCCCTTCCCTTCCCTTCCCTTCCCTTCCCTTCCCTTCCCTTCCCTTCCCTTCCCTTCCCTTCCCTTCCCGGAACTTCCCTTCCCGGAACTTCCCTTCCCGGAACTTCCCTTCCCGGAACTTCCCTTCCCGGAACTTCCCTTCCCTTCCCTTCCCTTCCCTTCCCTTCCCTTCCCTTCCCTTCCCTTCCCTTCCCTTCCCGGAACTTCCCTTCCCTTCCCTTCCCTTCCCTTCCCTTCCCTTCCCTTCCCTTCCCTTCCCTTCCCTTCCCTTCCCTTCCCTTCCCTTCCCTTCCCTTCCCTTCCCTTCCCTTCCCTTCCCTTCCCTTCCCTTCCCTTCCCTTCCCTTCCCTTCCCTTCCCTTCCCTTCCCTTCCCTTCCCTTCCCTTCCCTTCCCTTCCCTTCCCTTCCCTTCCCTTCCCTTCCCTTCCCTTCCCTTCCCTTCCCGGAACTTCCCTTCCCGGAACTTCCCGGAACTTCCCTTCCCGGAACTTCCCTTCCCTTCCCGGAACTTCCCTTCCCTTCCCGGAACTTCCCTTCCCTTCCCGGAACTTCCCTTCCCTTCCCTTCCCTTCCCTTCCCTTCCCTTCCCTTCCCTTCCCTTCCCTTCCCTTCCCTTCCCTTCCCTTCCCTTCCCTTCCCTTCCCTTCCCTTCCCTTCCCTTCCCTTCCCTTCCCTTCCCTTCCCTTCCCTTCCCTTCCCTTCCCTTCCCTTCCCTTCCCTTCCCTTCCCTTCCCTTCCCTTCCCTTCCCTTCCCGGAACTTCCCTTCCCTTCCCGGAACTTCCCTTCCCGGAACTTCCCTTCCCTTCCCTTCCCTTCCCTTCCCTTCCCTTCCCTTCCCTTCCCTTCCCTTCCCTTCCCTTCCCTTCCCTTCCCTTCCCTTCCCTTCCCTTCCCTTCCCTTCCCTTCCCTTCCCTTCCCTTCCCGGAACTTCCCTTCCCGGAACTTCCCTTCCCTTCCCTTCCCTTCCCTTCCCTTCCCTTCCCTTCCCGGAACTTCCCTTCCCGGAACTTCCCTTCCCTTCCCTTCCCTTCCCTTCCCTTCCCTTCCCTTCCCTTCCCTTCCCTTCCCTTCCCTTCCCTTCCCTTCCCTTCCCTTCCCTTCCCGGAACTTCCCTTCCCGGAACTTCCCTTCCCTTCCCTTCCCTTCCCGGAACTTCCCTTCCCGGAACTTCCCTTCCCTTCCCTTCCCTTCCCTTCCCTTCCCTTCCCTTCCCTTCCCTTCCCTTCCCTTCCCTTCCCTTCCCTTCCCTTCCCTTCCCTTCCCTTCCCTTCCCTTCCCTTCCCTTCCCTTCCCTTCCCTTCCCTTCCCTTCCCTTCCCTTCCCTTCCCTTCCCTTCCCTTCCCTTCCCTTCCCTTCCCTTCCCTTCCCTTCCCTTCCCTTCCCTTCCCTTCCCTTCCCTTCCCTTCCCTTCCCTTCCCGGAACTTCCCTTCCCGGAACTTCCCTTCCCGGAACTTCCCTTCCCTTCCCGGAACTTCCCTTCCCGGAACTTCCCTTCCCGGAACTTCCCTTCCCTTCCCTTCCCTTCCCTTCCCTTCCCTTCCCTTCCCTTCCCTTCCCTTCCCTTCCCTTCCCTTCCCTTCCCTTCCCTTCCCTTCCCTTCCCTTCCCTTCCCTTCCCTTCCCTTCCCTTCCCTTCCCTTCCCTTCCCTTCCCTTCCCTTCCCGGAACTTCCCTTCCCTTCCCTTCCCTTCCCTTCCCTTCCCTTCCCTTCCCTTCCCTTCCCTTCCCTTCCCTTCCCTTCCCTTCCCTTCCCTTCCCTTCCCTTCCCTTCCCTTCCCTTCCCTTCCCTTCCCTTCCCTTCCCTTCCCTTCCCTTCCCTTCCCTTCCCTTCCCTTCCCTTCCCTTCCCTTCCCTTCCCTTCCCTTCCCTTCCCTTCCCTTCCCGGAACTTCCCGGAACTTCCCGGAACTTCCCGGAACTTCCCGGAACTTCCCTTCCCTTCCCTTCCCGGAACTTCCCTTCCCGGAACTTCCCTTCCCGGAACTTCCCTTCCCTTCCCTTCCCTTCCCTTCCCTTCCCTTCCCTTCCCTTCCCTTCCCTTCCCTTCCCTTCCCTTCCCTTCCCTTCCCTTCCCTTCCCTTCCCTTCCCTTCCCTTCCCTTCCCTTCCCTTCCCTTCCCTTCCCTTCCCTTCCCTTCCCTTCCCTTCCCTTCCCTTCCCTTCCCTTCCCTTCCCTTCCCTTCCCTTCCCTTCCCTTCCCTTCCCTTCCCTTCCCTTCCCTTCCCTTCCCTTCCCTTCCCTTCCCTTCCCTTCCCTTCCCTTCCCTTCCCTTCCCTTCCCTTCCCTTCCCGGGACTTCCCTTCCCGGGACTTCCCTTCCCGGAACTTCCCTTCCCGGAACTTCCCTTCCCTTCCCTTCCCTTCCCTTCCCTTCCCTTCCCTTCCCTTCCCTTCCCTTCCCTTCCCTTCCCTTCCCTTCCCTTCCCTTCCCTTCCCTTCCCTTCCCTTCCCTTCCCTTCCCTTCCCTTCCCTTCCCTTCCCTTCCCTTCCCTTCCCTTCCCTTCCCTTCCCTTCCCTTCCCTTCCCTTCCCTTCCCTTCCCTTCCCTTCCCTTCCCTTCCCTTCCCTTCCCTTCCCTTCCCTTCCCTTCCCTTCCCTTCCCTTCCCTTCCCGGAACTTCCCGGAACTTCCCGGAACTTCCCTTCCCTTCCCTTCCCGGAACTTCCCTTCCCTTCCCGGAACTTCCCTTCCCTTCCCGGAACTTCCCTTCCCGGAACTTCCCTTCCCTTCCCTTCCCTTCCCTTCCCTTCCCTTCCCTTCCCTTCCCTTCCCTTCCCTTCCCTTCCCTTCCCTTCCCTTCCCTTCCCTTCCCTTCCCTTCCCTTCCCTTCCCTTCCCTTCCCTTCCCTTCCCTTCCCTTCCCTTCCCTTCCCTTCCCTTCCCTTCCCTTCCCTTCCCTTCCCTTCCCGGAACTTCCCGGAACTTCCCTTCCCTTCCCTTCCCGGAACTTCCCTTCCCGGAACTTCCCTTCCCGGAACTTCCCTTCCCTTCCCTTCCCTTCCCTTCCCTTCCCTTCCCTTCCCTTCCCTTCCCTTCCCTTCCCTTCCCGGAACTTCCCTTCCCTTCCCGGAACTTCCCTTCCCTTCCCGGAACTTCCCTTCCCTTCCCTTCCCTTCCCTTCCCTTCCCTTCCCTTCCCGGAACTTCCCTTCCCTTCCCGGAACTTCCCTTCCCTTCCCTTCCCTTCCCTTCCCTTCCCTTCCCTTCCCTTCCCTTCCCTTCCCTTCCCTTCCCTTCCCTTCCCGGAACTTCCCTTCCCTTCCCGGAACTTCCCTTCCCGGAACTTCCCTTCCCTTCCCTTCCCTTCCCTTCCCTTCCCTTCCCTTCCCTTCCCTTCCCTTCCCTTCCCTTCCCTTCCCTTCCCTTCCCTTCCCTTCCCTTCCCTTCCCTTCCCTTCCCTTCCCTTCCCTTCCCTTCCCGGAACTTCCCTTCCCGGAACTTCCCTTCCCTTCCCTTCCCTTCCCTTCCCTTCCCTTCCCTTCCCTTCCCTTCCCTTCCCTTCCCTTCCCTTCCCTTCCCTTCCCTTCCCTTCCCTTCCCTTCCCTTCCCTTCCCTTCCCTTCCCTTCCCTTCCCTTCCCTTCCCTTCCCTTCCCTTCCCTTCCCGGAACTTCCCTTCCCGGAACTTCCCTTCCCTTCCCTTCCCTTCCCGGAACTTCCCTTCCCGGAACTTCCCTTCCCTTCCCTTCCCTTCCCTTCCCTTCCCTTCCCTTCCCTTCCCTTCCCTTCCCTTCCCTTCCCTTCCCTTCCCTTCCCTTCCCTTCCCTTCCCTTCCCTTCCCTTCCCTTCCCTTCCCTTCCCTTCCCTTCCCTTCCCTTCCCTTCCCGGAACTTCCCTTCCCTTCCCTTCCCTTCCCTTCCCTTCCCTTCCCTTCCCTTCCCTTCCCTTCCCTTCCCTTCCCTTCCCTTCCCTTCCCTTCCCTTCCCTTCCCTTCCCTTCCCGGAACTTCCCTTCCCGGAACTTCCCTTCCCGGAACTTCCCTTCCCTTCCCGGAACTTCCCTTCCCGGAACTTCCCTTCCCGGAACTTCCCTTCCCTTCCCTTCCCTTCCCTTCCCTTCCCTTCCCTTCCCTTCCCTTCCCTTCCCTTCCCTTCCCTTCCCTTCCCTTCCCTTCCCTTCCCTTCCCTTCCCTTCCCTTCCCTTCCCTTCCCTTCCCTTCCCTTCCCTTCCCTTCCCTTCCCGGAACTTCCCTTCCCTTCCCTTCCCTTCCCTTCCCTTCCCTTCCCTTCCCTTCCCTTCCCTTCCCTTCCCTTCCCTTCCCTTCCCTTCCCTTCCCTTCCCTTCCCTTCCCTTCCCTTCCCTTCCCTTCCCTTCCCTTCCCTTCCCTTCCCTTCCCTTCCCTTCCCTTCCCTTCCCTTCCCTTCCCTTCCCTTCCCTTCCCTTCCCTTCCCTTCCCTTCCCTTCCCTTCCCTTCCCTTCCCTTCCCTTCCCTTCCCTTCCCTTCCCTTCCCTTCCCTTCCCTTCCCTTCCCTTCCCTTCCCTTCCCGGAACTTCCCTTCCCTTCCCTTCCCTTCCCTTCCCGGAACTTCCCTTCCCTTCCCTTCCCTTCCCTTCCCTTCCCTTCCCTTCCCTTCCCTTCCCTTCCCTTCCCTTCCCTTCCCTTCCCTTCCCTTCCCTTCCCTTCCCTTCCCTTCCCTTCCCTTCCCTTCCCTTCCCTTCCCTTCCCTTCCCTTCCCTTCCCTTCCCTTCCCTTCCCTTCCCTTCCCTTCCCTTCCCTTCCCTTCCCTTCCCTTCCCTTCCCTTCCCTTCCCTTCCCTTCCCTTCCCTTCCCGGAACTTCCCTTCCCGGAACTTCCCTTCCCGGAACTTCCCTTCCCTTCCCTTCCTGGAACTTCCCTTCCCGGAACTTCCCTTCCCGGAACTTCCCTTCCCGGAACTTCCCTTCCCGGAACTTCCCTTCCCTTCCCGGAACTTCCCTTCCCTTCCCGGAACTTCCCTTCCCTTCCCTTCCCTTCCCTTCCCTTCCCTTCCCTTCCCTTCCCGGAACTTCCCTTCCCTTCCCTTCCCTTCCCTTCCCTTCCCTTCCCTTCCCTTCCCTTCCCTTCCCTTCCCTTCCCTTCCCTTCCTTCCCTTCCCTTCCCTTCCCTTCCCTTCCCTTCCCTTCCCTTCCCTTCCCTTCCTTCCCTTCCCTTCCCTTCCCTTCCCTTCCCTTCCCTTCCCTTCCCTTCCCTTCCCTTCCCTTCCCTTCCCTTCCCTTCCCTTCCCTTCCCTTCCCTTCCCTTCCCTTCCCTTCCCTTCCCTTCCCTTCCCTTCCCTTCCCTTCCCTTCCCTTCCCTTCCCGGAACTTCCCTTCCCGGAACTTCCCTTCCCTTCCCGGGACTTCCCTTCCCGGAACTTCCCTTCCCTTCCCTTCCCTTCCCTTCCCTTCCCTTCCCGGAACTTCCCTTCCCTTCCCTTCCCGGAACTTCCCTTCCCTTCCCTTCCCTTCCCTTCCCTTCCCTTCCCTTCCCTTCCCTTCCCTTCCCTTCCCTTCCCTTCCCTTCCCCTTCCCTTCCCTTCCCTTCCCTTCCTTCCCTTCCCTTCCCTTCCCTTCCCTTCCCTTCCCTTCCCTTCCCTTCCCCTTCCCTTCCCTTCCCTTCCCTTCCTCCTTCCCTTCCCTTCCCTTCCTTCCCTTCCCTTCCTTCCCTTCCCGGAACTTCCCGGAACTTCCCTTCCCTTCCCGGAACTTCCCTTCCCTTCCCGGAACTTCCCTTCCCTTCCCTTCCCTTCCCTTCCCTTCCCTTCCCTTCCCTTCCCTTCCCTTCCCTTCCCTTCCCTTCCCTTCCCTTCCCTTCCCTTCCCTTCCCTTCCTTCCTTCCCTTCCCTTCCCTTCCCTTCCTTCCTTCCCTTCCCTTCCCTTCCCTTCCCTTCCCTTCCCTTCCCTTCCCTTCCCTTCCCTTCCCTTCCCTTCCCTTCCCTTCCCTTCCCTTCCCTTCCCTTCCCTTCCTGGAACTTCCCTTCCGGGAACTTCCCTTCCGGGAACTTCCCTTCCCGGAACTTCCCTTCCCTTCCCTTCCCTTCCCTTCCCTTCCCTTCCCTTCCCTTCCCTTCCCTTCCCTTCCCTTCCCTTCCCTTCCCTTCCCTTCCCTTCCCTTCCCTTCCCTTCCTTCCCTTCCCTTCCCTTCCCTTCCCTTCCCTTCCCTTCCCTTCCCTTCCCTTCCCTTCCCTTCCCTTCCCTTCCCTTCCCTTCCCTTCCCTTCCCTTCCCGGAACTTCCCTTCCCGGAACTTCCCTTCCCTTCCCTTCCCTTCCCGGAACTTCCCTTCCCGGAACTTCCCTTCCCTTCCCTTCCCTTCCCTTCCCTTCCCTTCCCTTCCCTTCCCTTCCCTTCCCTTCCCTTCCCTTCCCTTCCCTTCCCTTCCCTTCCCTTCCCTTCCCTTCCCTTCCCTTCCCTTCCCTTCCTTCCCTTCCCTTCCCTTCCCTTCCCTTCCCTTCCCTTCCCTTCCCTTCCCTTCCCTTCCCTTCCCGGAACTTCCCTTCCCTTCCCTTCCCTTCCCTTCCCTTCCCTTCCCTTCCCTTCCCTTCCCTTCCCTTCCCTTCCCTTCCCTTCCCTTCCCTTCCCTTCCCTTCTTCCTTCCCTTCCCTTCCCTTCCCGGAACTTCCCTTCCCGGAACTTCCCTTCCCGGAACTTCCCTTCCCTTCCCGGAACTTCCCTTCCCGGAACTTCCCTTCCCGGAACTTCCCTTCCCTTCCCTTCCCTTCCCTTCCCTTCCCTTCCCTTCCCTTCCCTTCCCTTCCCTTCCCTTCCCTTCCCTTCCCTTCCCTTCCCTTCCCTTCCCTTCCCTTCCTTCCCTTCCCTTCCCTTCCCGGAACTTCCCTTCCCTTCCCTTCCCTTCCCTTCCCTTCCCTTCCCTTCCCTTCCCTTCCCTTCCTTCCCTTCCTTCCCTTCCCTTCCCTTCCCTTCCCTTCCCTTCCCTTCCCTTCCCTTCCCTTCCCTTCCCTTCCCTTCCCTTCCCTTCCCTTCCCTTCCCTTCCCTTCCCTTCCCTTCCCTTCCCTTCCTTCCCTTCCCTTCCCTTCCCTTCCCTTCCCTTCCCTTCCCTTCCCTTCCCTTCCCTTCCTTCCCTTCCCTTCCCTTCCCTTCCCTTCCTTCCCTTCCTTCCCTTCCCGGAACTTCCCTTCCCGGAACTTCCCTTCCCGGAACTTCCCTTCCCGGAACTTCCCCTTCCCTTCCCTTCCCTTCCCTTCCCTTCCCTTCCCTTCCCTTCCCTTCCCTTCCCTTCCCTTCCCTTCCCTTCCCGGAACTTCCCTTCCCTTCCCTTCCCTTCCCTTCCCTTCCCTTCCCTTCCCTTCCCTTCCTTCCCTTCCCTTCCCTTCCCTTCCCTTCCCTTCCCTTCCCTTCCCTTCCCTTCCCTTCCCTTCCTTCCTTCCCTTCCCTTCCCTTCCCTTCCCTTCCTTCCCTTCCCTCCCTTCCCTTCCCTTCCCTTCCCTTCCCTTCCCTTCCCTTCCCTTCCCTTCCCTTCCCTTCCTTCCCTTCCCTTCCCTTCCCTTCCCTTCCCTTCCCTTCCCCTTCCCTTCCCTTCCCTTCCCTTCCCGGAACTTCCCTTCCCTTCCCTTCCCTTCCCTTCCCGGAACTTCCCTTCCCTTCCCTTCCCTTCCCTTCCCTTCCCTTCCCTTCCCTTCCCTTCCCTTCCCTTCCTTCCCTTCCCTTCCTTCCCTTCCCTTCCCTTCCCTTCCCTTCCCTTCCCTTCCCTTCCCTTCCCTTCCTTCCCTTCCCTCCTTCCCTTCCCTTCCCTTCCCTTCCCTTCCCTTCCCTTCCCTTCCCTTCCCTTCCTTCCCTTCCCTTCCCTTCCGGAACTTCCCTTCCCGGAACTTCCCTTCCCGGAACTTCCCTTCCCTTCCCTTCCTGGAACTTCCCTTCCCGGAACTTCCCTTCCCGGAACTTCCCTTCCCGGAACTTCCCTTCCCGGAACTTCCCTTCCCTTCCCGGAACTTCCCTTCCCTTCCCGGAACTTCCCTTCCTTCCCTTCCCTTCCCTTCCCTTCCCTTCCCTTCCCGGAACTTCCCTTCCCTTCCCTTCCCTTCCCTTCCCTTCCCTTCCCTTCCTTCCCTTCCCTTCCCTTCCCTTCCCTTCCTTCCCTTCCCTTCCCTTCCCTTCCCTTCCCTTCCCTTCCCTTCCCTTCCCTTCCCTTCCCTTCCCTTCCCTTCCCTTCCCTTCCCTTCCCTTCCCTTCCCTTCCCTTCCCTTCCCTTCCCTTCCCTTCCCTTCCCTTCCCTTCCCTTCCCTTCCCTTCCCTTCCCTTCCCTTCCCTTCCCTTCCCTTCCCTTCCCTTCCCGGAACTTCCCGGAACTTCCCGGAACTTCCCTTCCCTTCCCGGGACTTCCCTTCCCGGAACTTCCCTTCCCTTCCCTTCCCTTCCCTTCCCTTCCCTTCCCGAACTTCCCTTCCCTTCCCTTCCCGGAACTTCCCTTCCCTTCCCTTCCCTTCCCTTCCCTTCCCTTCCCTTCCCTTCCCTTCCCTTCCCTTCCCTTCCCTTCCCTTCCCTTCCCTTCCTTCCCTTCCCTTCCCTTCCCTTCCCTTCCCTTCCTTCCCTTCCCTTCCCTTCCCTTCCCTTCCCTTCCCTTCCCTTCCCTTCCCTTCCCTTCCCTTCCCTTCCCTTCCCTTCCCTTCCCTTCCCTTCCCTTCCCTTCCCGGAACTTCCCGGAACTTCCCGGAACTTCCCTTCCCTTCCCGGAACTTCCCTTCCCTTCCCGGAACTTCCCTTCCCTTCCCTTCCCTTCCCTTCCCTTCCCTTCCCTTCCCTTCCCTTCCCTTCCCTTCCCTTCCCTTCCCTTCCCTTCCTTCCCTTCCCTTCCCTTCCCTTCCCTTCCCTTCCCTTCCCTTCCCTTCCCTTCCCTTCCCTTCCCTTCCCTTCCCTTCCCTTCCCTTCCCTTCCTTCCCTTCCTTCCCTTCCCTTCCCTTCCTGGAACTTCCCTTCCGGGAACTTCCCTTCCGGGAACTTCCCTTCCCGGAACTTCCCTTCCCGGAACTTCCCTTCCCTTCCCTTCCCTTCCCTTCCCTTCCCTTCCCTTCCCTTCCCTTCCCTTCCCTTCCCTTCCCTTCCCTTCCCTTCCCTTCCCTTCCCTTCCCTTCCCTTCCCTTCCCTTCCCTTCCCTTCCCTTCCCTTCCCTTCCCTTCCCTTCCCTTCCCTTCCCTTCCCTTCCCTTCCCTTCCCTTCCCTTCCCTTCCCTTCCCTTCTTCCCTTCCCTTCCCTTCCCTTCCCTTCCCTTCCCTTCCCTTCCTTCCCTTCCCTTCCCTTCCCGGAACTTCCCGGAACTTCCCTTCCCTTCCCTTCCCTTCCCTTCCCGGAACTTCCCTTCCCGGAACTTCCCTTCCCTCCCTTCCCTTCCCTTCCCTTCCCTTCCCTTCCCTTCCCTTCCCTTCCCTTCCCTTCCCTTCCCTTCCCTTCCCTTCCCTTCCCTTCCCTTCCCTTCCCTTCCCTTCCCTTCCCTTCCCTTCCCTTCCCTTCCCTTCCTTCCCTTCCCTTCCCTTCCTCCCTTCCCTTCCCTTCCCTTCCCTTCCCTTCCCTTCCCTTCCCTTCCCTTCCCTTCCCTTCCCTTCCCTTCCCTTCCCTTCCCTTCCCTTCCCTTCCCTTCCCTTCCCTTCCCTTCCCTTCCCTTCCCTTCCCTTCCCTTCCCTTCCCGGAACTTCCCTTCCCTTCCCTTCCCTTCCCTTCCCTTCCCTTCCTTCCCTTCCCTTCCCTTCCCTTCCCTTCCCTTCCCTTCCCTTCCCTTCCCTTCCCTTCCCTTCCTTCCCTTCCCTTCCCTTCCCTTCCCTTCCCTTTCCCTTCCCTTCCCTTCCCTTCCCTTCCCTTCCTTCCCTTCCCTTCCCTTCCCTTCCCTTCCCTTCCCTTCCCTTCCCTTCCCTTCCCTTCCCTTCCCTTCCCTTCCCTTCCCTTCCCTTCCCTTCCCTTCCTCCCTTCCTGGAACTTCCCTTCCGGGAACTTCCCTTCCGGGAACTTCCCTTCCCGGAACTTCCCTTCCCGGAACTTCCCTTCCCTTCCCTTCCCTTCCCTTCCCGGAACTTCCCTTCCCGGAACTTCCCTTCCCTTCCCTTCCCTTCCCTTCCCTTCCCTTCCCTTCCCTTCCCTTCCCTTCCCTTCCCTTCCCTCCCTTCCCTTCCCTTCCTCCCTTCCCTTCCCTTCCCTTCCCTTCCCTTCCCTTCCCTTCCCTTCCCTTCCCTTCCCTTCCCTTCCTTCCCTTCCCTTCCCTTCCCTTCCCTTCCCTTCCCTTCCCTTCCCTTCCCTTCCCTTCCCGGAACTTCCCGGAACTTCCCGGAACTTCCCTTCCCTTCCCTTCCCTTCCCTTCCCTTCCCTTCCCTTCCCTTCCCTTCCCTTCCCGGAACTTCCCTTCCCTTCCCTTCCCTTCCCTTCCCTTCCCTTCCCTTCCCTTCCCTTCCCTTCCCTTCCCTTCCCTTCCCGGAACTTCCCGGAACTTCCCGGAACTTTCCTTCCCTTCCCTTCCCTTCCCTTCCCTTCCCTTCCCTTCCCTTCCCTTCCCTTCCCTTCCCTTCCCTTCCCTTCCCTTCCCTTCCCTTCCCGGAACTTCCCTTCCCGGAACTTCCCTTCCCTTCCCTTCCCGGAACTTCCCTTCCCTTCCCTTCCCTTCCCTTCCCTTCCCTTCCCTTCCCTTCCCTTCCTTCCCTTCCCTTCCCTTCCCTTCCTTCCCTTCCCTTCCCTTCCCTTCCTTCCCTTCCCTTCCCTTCCCTTCCCTTCCCTTCCCTTCCCTTCCCTTCCCTTCCCTTCCCTTCCTTCCCTTCCCTTCCCTTCCCTTCCCTTCCCTTCCCTTCCCTTCCCTTCCCTTCCCTTCCCTTCCCTTCCCTTCCCTTCCCGGAACTTCCCTTCCCTTCCCGGAACTTCCCTTCCCTTCCCTTCCCTTCCCTTCCCTTCCCTTCCCTTCCCTTCCCTTCCCGGAACTTCCCTTCCCTTCCCTTCCCTTCCCTTCCCTTCCTTCCCTTCCCTTCCCGGAACTTCCCTTCCCTTCCCTTCCCTTCCCTTCCCTTCCCTTCCCTTCCCTTCCCTTCCCTTCCCTTCCCTTCCCTTCCCTTCCCTTCCCTTCCCTTCCCTTCCCTTCCCTTCCCTTCCCTTCCCTTCCCTTCCCTTCCCTTCCCTTCCCTTCCCTTCCCTTCCCTTCCTTCCCTTCCCTTCCCTTCCCTTCCCTTCCCTTCCCTTCCCTTCCCTTCCCTTCCCTTCCCTTCCCTTCCCTTCCCTTCCCTTCCCTTCCCTTCCCTTCCCTTCCCTTCCCGGAACTTCCCTTCCCGGAACTTCCCTTCCCGGAACTTCCCTTCCCTTCCCTTCCTGGAACTTCCCTTCCCGGAACTTCCCTTCCCGGAACTTCCCTTCCCGGAACTTCCCTTCCCGGAACTTCCCTTCCCTTCCCGGAACTTCCCTTCCCTTCCCGGAACTTCCCTTCCCGGAACTTCCCTTCCCTTCCCTTCCCGGAACTTCCCTTCCCTTCCCTTCCCTTCCCTTCCCTTCCCTTCCCTTCCCTTCCCTTCCCTTCCCTTCCCTTCCCTTCCCTTCCCTTCCCTTCCCTTCCCTTCCCTTCCCTTCCCTTCCCTTCCCTTCCCTTCCCTTCCCTTCCCTTCCCTTCCCTTCCCTTCCCTTCCTTCCCTTCCCTTCCCTTCCCTTCCCTTCCCTTCCTTCCCTTCCCTTCCCTTCCCTTCCCGGAACTTCCCGGAACTTCCCTTCCCTTCCCTTCCCTTCCCTTCCCTTCCCTTCCCTTCCCTTCCCTTCCCTTCCTTCCCTTCCCTTCCCGGAACTTCCCTTCCCGGAACTTCCCTTCCCGGAACTTCCCTTCCCTTCCCGGAACTTCCCTTCCCTTCCCTTCCTTCCCTTCCCGGAACTTCCCTTCCCTTCCCGGAACTTCCCTTCCCTTCCCTTCCCTTCCCTTCCCGGAAC
>NW_026912267.1:0-72000 GCF_963662255.1 Cinclus cinclus | reverse complement strand
GCGTTTGGGCCTCCGGTGGCAGCCAGGTTTGGAGGAGGGGGCAGCTTTGGTCTGGGAGAAATCCTCGTCCTTATGGAATTTTTGTAGGCAAAAACCCCGCATGGGCCGCAGGCAAGTTAGGCAAGTTGGCTTTAAAAGGAGGCACTTTTCCCCAAGAAGCCAAACTCAAGAGCCCACTTGGCAGATGTCATTTTGTAGGGCGCGTTTGGGCCTCCGATGGCAGCCAGGTTTGGAGGAGGGGGCAGCTTTGGTCTGGGAGAAATCCTCGTCCTTATGGAATTTTTGTAGGCAAAAGCCCAGCATGGGCCGCAGGCTAGTTAGGCAAGTTGGCTTCGAAAGGAGGCACTTTTCCCCAAGAAGCCAAACTCAAGAGCCCACTTGGCAGATGTCATTTTGGAGGGCACGTTTGGGCCTCCGATGGCAGCCAGG
The DNA here is from genome assembly GCF_963662255.1 of Cinclus cinclus. Taxonomy (NCBI): domain Eukaryota; kingdom Metazoa; phylum Chordata; class Aves; order Passeriformes; family Cinclidae; genus Cinclus; species Cinclus cinclus. Next base: position 71,571 of record NW_026912267.1, on the reverse strand, counting down.
TTTGGAGGAGGGGGCAGCTTTGGTCTGGGAGAAATCCTCGTCCTTATGGAATTTTTGTAGTCTAAAGCCCAGCACTGGCTGCAGGCAAGTTGGCTTTGAAAGGAGGCACTTTTCCCCAAGAAGACAAACTCAAGAGCCCACTTGGCAGGTGTCATTTTGTAGGGCACGTTTGGGCCTCCGATGGCAGCCAGGTTTGGAGGAGGGGGCAGCTTTGGCCTGGGAGAAATCCTCTTCCTTCTGGAATTTTTGGAGGCAAAAGCCCAGGACGGGCCGCAGGCAAGTTAGGCAAGTTGGCTCCGAAAGGAGGCACTTTTCCCCAAGAAGCCAAACTCAAGAACCCTCAATGCAGATGTCATTTTGTGGGGCGCGTTTGGGCCTCTGATGGCAGCCAGGTTTGGAGGAGGGGGCAGCTTTGGTCTGGGAGAAATCCTCGTCCTTATGGAATTTTTGTAGTCTAAAGCCCAGCACGGGCCGCAGGATAGTTAGGCAAGTTGGCTTTGAAAGGAGGCACTTTTCCGCAAGAAGCCAAACTCAAGAGCCCACTTGGCAGATGTCATTTTGTAGGGCGCGTTTGGGCCTCCGATGGCAGCCAGGTTTGGAGGAGGGGGCAGCTTTGGTCTGGGAGAAATCCTCGTCCTTATGGAATTTTTGTAGGCAAAAGCCCTGCATGGGCCGCAGGCAAGTTGACTCCGAAAGGAGGCACTTTTCCCCAGGAAGCCAAAATCAAGAACCCTCAATGCAGGTGTCATTTTGTAGGGCGCGTTTGGTCCTCCGATGGCAGCCAGGTTTGGAGGAGGGGGCAGCTTTGGTCTGGGAGAAATCCTCGTCCTTATGGAATTTTTGTAGTCTAAAGCCCAGGACGGGCCGCAGGCTAGTTAGGCAATTTGGCTTTGAAAGGAGGCACTTTTCCCCAAGAAGCCAAACTCAAGAGCCCACTTGGCAGATGTCATTTTGTAGGGCGCGTTTGGGCCTCCGATGGCAGCCAGGTTTGGAGGAGGGGGCAGCTTTGGTCTGGGAGGAATCCTCGTCCTTATGGAATTTTTGTAGGCAACAGCCCAGGAAGGGCCGCAGGCAAGTTGGCTTTGAAAGGAGGTACTTCCACCCAAGAAGCCAAACTCAAGAGCCCACTTGTCAGATGTCTTTTTGTAGGGCGCGTTTGGGCCTCCGATGACAGCCAGGTTTGGAGGAGGGGGCTGCTTTGGTCTGGGAGAAATCCTCGTCCTTATGGAATTTTTGTAGGCAAAAGCCCTGCATGGGCCGCAGGCAAGTTGAGTCCGAAAGGAGGCACTTTTCCCCAGAAAGCCAAACTCAAGAGCCCACTTGGCAGATGTCATTTTGTAGGGCGCGTTTGGGCCTCCGATGGCAGCCAGGTTTGGAGGAGGGGGCAGCTTTGGTCTGGGAGGAATCCTCGTCCTTATGGAATTTTTTTAGCAAAAGCCCGGGACGGGACGCAGGCAAGTTGGTTTTGAAAGGAGTCACTTTTCCCCAAGAAGCCAAACTCAAGAGCCCACTTGGCAGGTGTCATTTTGTAGGGCGCGTTTGGGCCTCCGATGTCAGCCAGGTTTGGAGGAGGGGGCAGCTTTGGTCTGGGAGAAATCCTCGTCCTTATGGAATTTTTGTAGGCAAAAACCCCGCATGGTCCGCAGGCAAGTTAGGCAAGTTGGTTTTGAAAGGAGTCACTTTTCCCCAAGAAGCCAAACTCAAGAGCCGACTTGGCAGGTGTCATTTTGTAGGGCGCGTTTGGGCCTCCGATGTCAGCCAGGTTTGGAGGAGGGGGCAGCTTTGGTCTGGGAGAAATCCTCGTCCTTATGGAATTTTTGTAGCAAAAGCCCAGGATGGTCCGCAGGCAAGTTAGGCAAGTTGCCTTTGAAAGGAGGCACTTTTCCCCAAGAAGCCAAACTCAAGAACCTTCAATGCAGATGTCATTTTGTGGGGCGTGTTTCGGCCTCCGATGGCAGCCAGGTTTGGAGGAGGGGGCAGCTTTGGTCTGGGAGAAATCCTCGTCCTTATGGAATTTTTGTAGTCTAAAGCCCAGCACGGGCTGCAGGCAAGTTGGCTTTGAAAGGAGGCACTTTCCCCCAAGAAGCCAAACTCAGGAGCCCACTTGGCAGATGTCATTTTGTAGGGCGCGTTTGGGCCACCGATGGCAGCCAGGTTTGGAGGAGGGGGCAGCTTTGGTCTGGGAGAAATCCTCGTCCTTATGGAATTTTTGTAGGCAAAAGCCCAGCACGGGCCGCAGGCAAGTTGGCTTTGAAAGGAGGTACATCCACCCAAGAAGCCAAACTCAAGAGCCCACTTGGCAGATGTCATTTTGTAGGGCGCGTTTGGGCCTCCGATGGCAGCCAGGTTTGGAGGAGGGGGCAGCTTTGGTCTGGGAGAAATCCTCGTCCTTATGGAATTTTTGTAGGCAAAAGCCCAGGACGGGCCGCAGGCAAGTTGGCTTTGAAAGGAGGCACTTCCACCCAAGAAGCCAAACTCAAGAGCCCACTTGGCAGATGTCATTTTGTAGGGCACGTTTGGGCCTCCGATGGCAGCCAGCTTTGGAGGAGGGGGCAGCTTTGGTCTGGGAGAAATCCTCGTCCTTCTGGAATTTTTGTAGGCAAAAGCCCTGCATGGGCCGCCGGCAAGTTGACTCCGAAAGGAGGCACTTTTCCCCAAGAAGCCAAACTCAAGAGCCCACTTGGCAGATGTCATTTTGTAGGGCGCGTTTGGGCCTCCGATGGCAGCCAGGTTTGGAGGAGGGGGCAGCTTTGGTCTGGGAGAAATCCTTGTACTTATGGAATTTTTGTAGGCAAAAGCCCAGGACGGGCCACAGGCAAGTTAGGCATGTTGGCTTTGAAAGGAGGCACTTTTCCCCAAGAAGCCAAACTCAAGAACCCGCAATGCAGATGTCCTTTTGTAGGGCGCGTTTGGGCCTCTGATGGCAGCCAGGTTTGGAGGAGGGGGCAGCTTTGGTCTGGGAGAAATCCTCGTCCTTATGGAATTTTTGTAGGCAAAAGCCCAGGACGGGCCGCAGGCAAGTTGGCTTTGAAAGGAGGCACTTCCACCCAAGAAGCCAAACTCAAGAGCCCACTTGGCAGGTGTCATTTTGTAGGGCACGTTTGGGCCTCCGATGGCAGCCAGGTTTGGAGGAGGGGGCAGCTTTGGTCTGGGAGAAATCCTCGTCCTTCTGGAATTTTTGTAGGCAAAAGCTCTGCATGGGCCGCAGGCAAGTTGACTCCGAAAGGAGGCACTTTTCCCCAGGAAGCCAAAATCAAGAACCCTCAATGCAGGTGTCATTTTGTGGGGCGCGTTTGGGCCTCCGATGGCAGCCAGGTTTGGAGGAGGGGGCAGCTTTGGTCTGGGAGAAATCCTCGTCCTTATGGAATTTTTGTAGGCAAAAGCCCGGCATGGGCCGCCGGAAAGTTAGGCAAGCTGTCTCCGAAATGAGGCACTTTTCCCCAAGAAGCCAAACTCAAGAGCCCACTTGGCAGATGTCATTTTGTGGGGCGCGTTTGGGCCTCTGATGGCAGCCAGGTTTGGAGGAGGGGGCAGCTTTGGTCTGGGAGGAATCCTCGTCCTTATGGAATTTTTGTAGTCTAAAGCCCAGCACGGGCCGCAGGCTAGTTAGGCAAGTTGGCTTTGAAAGGAGGCACTTTTCCGCAAGAAGCCAATCTAAAGAGCCCACTTGGCAGATGTCATTTTGTAGGGCGCGTTTGGGCCTCCGATGGCAGCCAGGTTTGGAGGAGGGGGCAGCTTTGGTCTGGGAGAAATCCTCGTCCTTATGGAATTTTTGTAGGGAAAAGCCCAGGACGTGCCGCAGGCAAGTTGGCTTTGAAAGGAGGCACTTCCACCCAAGAAGCAAAACTCAAGAGCCCACTTGGCAGGTGTCATTTTGTAGGGCACGTTTGGGCCTCCGATGGCAGCCAGGTTTGGAGGAGGGGGCAGCTTTGGTCTGGGAGAAATCCTCGTCCTTCTGGAATTTTTGTAGGCAAAAGCCCTGCATGGGCCGCAGGCAAGTTGACTCCGAAAGGAGGCACTTTTCCCCAGGAAGCCAAACTCAAGAACCCTCAATGCAGGTGTCATTTTGTGGGGCGCGTTTGGGCCTCCGATGGCAGCCAGGTTTGGAGGAGGGGGCAGCTTTGGTCTGGGAGAAATCCTCGTCCTTCTGGAATTTTTGGAGGCAAAAGCCCAGGACGGGCCGCAGGCAAGTTAGGCAAGTTGGCTCCGGAAGGAGGCACTTTTCCCCAAGAAGCCAAACTCAAGAGCCCACTTGGCAGATGTCATTTTGTGGGGCGCATTTGGGCCTCTGATGGCAGCCAGGTTTGGAGGAGGGGGCAGCTTTGGTCTGGGAGAAATCCTCGTCCTTATGGAATTTTTGTAGTCTAAAGCCCAGCACAGGCCGCAGGCTAGTTAGGCAAGTTGGCTTTGAAAGGAGGCACTTTCCCCCAAGAAGCCAAACTCAAGAGCCCACTTGGCAGGTGTCATTTTGTAGGGCGCGTTTGGGCCTCCGATGGCAGCCAGGTTTGGAGGAGGGGGCAGCTTTGGTCTGGGAGAAATCCTCGTCCTTATGGAATTTTTGTAGGCAAAAGCCCAGGACGGGCCGCAGGCAAGTTGGCTTTGAAAGGAGGTACTTCCACCCAAGAAGCCAAACTCAAGAGCCCACTTGGCAGGTGTCATTTTGTAGGGCACGTTTGGGCCTCCGATGGCAGCCAGGTTTGGAGGAGGGGGCAGCTTTGGTCTGGGAGAAATCCTCGTCCTTCTGGAATTTTTGGAGGCAAAAGCCCAGGACGGGCCGCAGGCAAGTTAGGCAAGTTGGCTCCGAAAGGAGGCACTTTTCCCCAAGAAGCCAAACTCAAGAACCCTCAATGCAGATGTCATTTTGTGGGGCGCGTTTGGGCCTCCGATGGCAGCCAGGTTTGGAGGAGGGGGCAGCTTTGGTCTGGGAGAAATCCTCGTCCTTATGGAATTTTTGTAGTCAAAAGCCCAGCACGGGCCGCAGGCTAGTTAGGCAAGTTGGCTTTGAAAGGAGGCACTTTTCCGCAAGAAGCCAAACTCAAGAGCCCACTTGGCAAATGTCATTTTGTAGGGCGCGTTTGGGCCTCCGATGGCAGCCAGGTTTGGAGGAGGGGGCAGCTTTGGTCTGGGAGAAATCCTCGTCCTTATGGAATTTTTGTAGCAAAAGCCCAGGACGGGCCGCAGGCAAGTTGGCTTTGAAAGGAGGCACTTCCACCCAAGAAGCCAAACTCAAGAGCCCACTTGGCAGGTGTCATTTTGTAGGGCACGTTTGGGCCTCCGATGGCAGCCAGGTTTGGAGGAGGGGGCAGCTTTGGTCTGGGAGAAATCCTCGTCCTTCTGGAATTTTTGTAGGCAAAAGCCCTGCATGGGCCGCAGGCAAGTTGACTCCGAAAGGAGGCACTTTTCCCCAAGAAGCCAAACTCAAGAACCCTCAATGCAGGTGTCATTTTGTGGGGCGCGTTTGGGCCTCCGATGGCAGCCAGGTTTGGAGGAGGGGGCAGCTTTGGTCTGGGAGAAATCCTCGTCCTTCTGGAATTTTTGGAGGCAAAAGCCCAGGACGGGCCGCAGGCAAGTTAGACAAGTTGGCTTCGAAAGGAGGCACTTTTCCCCAAGAAGCCAAACTCAAGAGCCCACTTGGCAGATGTCATTTTGTAGGGCGCATTTGGGCCTCTGATGGCAGCCAGGTTTGGAGGAGGGGGCAGCTTTGGTCTGGGAGAAATCCTCGTCCTTATGGAATTTTTGTAGTCTAAAGCCCAGCACGGGCCGCAGGCTAGTTAGGCAAGTTGACTCCGAAAGGAGGCACTTTCCCCCAAGAAGCCAAACTCAAGAGCCCACTTGGCAGATGTCATTTTGTAGGGCGCGTTTGGGCCTCCGATGGCAGCCAGGTTTGGAGGAGGGGGCAGCTTTGGTCTGGGAGAAATCCTCGTCCTTATGGAATTTTTGTAGGCAAAAGCCCAGGACGGGCCGCAGGCAAGTTGGCTTTGAAAGGAGGTACTTCCACCCAAGAAGCCAAACTCAAGAGCCCACTTGGCAGGTGTCATTTTGTAGGGCACGTTTGGGCCTCCGATGGCAGCCAGGTTTGGAGGAGGGGGCAGCTTTGGTCTGGGAGAAATCCTCGTCCTTATGGAATTTTTGTAGGCAAAAGCCCAGGACGGGCCGCAGGCAAGTTGGCTTTGAAAGGAGGCACTTCCACCCAAGAAGCCAAACTCAAGAGCCCACTTGGCAGATGTCATTTTGTAGGGCACGTTTGGGCCTCCGATGGCAGACAGGTTTGGAGGAGGGGGCAGCTTTGGTCTGGGAGAAATCCTCGTCCTTATGGAATTTTTGTAGCAAAAGCCCGGGACGGGACACAGGCAAGTTGGTTTTGAAAGGAGTCACTTTTCCCCAAGAAGCCAAACTCAAGAGCCCACTTGGCAGGTGTCATTTTGTAGGGCACGTTTGGGCCTCCGATGGCAGCCAGGTTTGGAGGAGGGGGCAGCTTTGGTCTGGGAGAAATCCTCGTCCTTATGGAATTTTTGTAGGCAAAAGCCCAGGACGGGCCGCAGGCAAGTTGGCTTTGAAAGGAGGCACTTCCACCCAAGAAGCCAAACTCAAGAGCCCACTTGGCAGGTGTCATTTTGTAGGGCACGTTTGGGCCTCCGATGGCAGCCAGGTTTGGAGGAGGGGGCAGCTTTGGTCTGGGAGAAATCCTCGTCCTTCTGGAATTTTTGTAGGCAAAAGCTCTGCATGGGCCGCAGGCAAGTTGACTCCGAAAGGAGGCACTTTTCCCCAGGAAGCCAAAATCAAGAACCCTCAATGCAGGTGTCATTTTGTGGGGCGCGTTTGGGCCTCCGATGGCAGCCAGGTTTGGAGGAGGGGGCAGCTTTGGTCTGGGAGAAATCCTCGTCCTTCTGGAATTTTTGTAGGCAAAAGCCCAGCATGGGCCGCCGGCAAGTTATGCAAGCTGTCTCCGAAATGAGGCACTTTTCCCCAAGAAGCCAAACTCAAGAGCCCACTTGGCAGATGTCATTTTGTGGGGCGCGTTTGGGCCTCCGATGGCAGCCAGGTTTGGAGGAGGGGGCAGCTTTGGTCTGGGAGAAATCCTCGTCCTTATGGAATTTTTGTAGTCTAAAGCCCAGCACGGGCCGCAGGCTAGTTAGGCAAGTTGGCTTTGAAAGGAGGCACTTTTCCGCAAGAAGCCAATCTAAAGAGCCCACTTGGCAGATGTCATTTTGTAGGGCGCGTTTGGGCCTCCGATGGCAGCCAGGTTTGGAGGAGGGGGCAGCTTTGGTCTGGGAGAAATCCTCGTCCTTATGGAATTTTTGTAGGGAAAAGCCCAGGACGTGCCGCAGGCAAGTTCGCTTTGAAAGGAGGCACTTCCACCCAAGAAGCCAAACTCAAGAGCCCACTTGGCAGGTGTCATTTTGTAGGGCACGTTTGGGCCTCCGATGGCGGCCAGGTTTGGAGGAGGGGGCAGCTTTGGTCTGGGAGAAATCCTCGTCCTTATGGAATTTTTGTAGGCAAAAGCCCTGCATGGGCCGCAGGCAAGTTGACTCCGAAAGGAGGCACTTTTCCCCAGGAAGCCAAACTCAAGAACCCTCAATGAAGGTGTCATTTTGTGGGGCGCGTTTGGGCCTCCGATGGCAGCCAGGTTTGGAGGAGGGGGCAGCTTTGGTCTGGGAGAAATCCTCGTCCTTCTGGAATTTTTGGAGGCAAAAGCCCAGGACGGGCCACAGGCAAGTTAGGCAAGTTGGCTCCGAAAGGAGGCACTTTTCCCCAAGAAGCCAAACTCAAGAGCCCACTTGGCAGATGTCATTTTGTGGGGCGCATTTGGGCCTCTGATGGCAGCCAGGTTTGGAGGAGGGGGCAGCTTTGGTCTGGGAGAAATCCTCGTCCTTATGGAATTTTTGTAGTCTAAAGCCCAGCACGGGCCGCAGGCTAGTTAGGCAAGTTGGCTTTGAAAGGAGGCACTTTCCCCCAAGAAGCCAAACTCAAGAGCCCACTTGGCAGATGTCATTTTGTAGGGCGCGTTTGGGCCTCCGATGGCAGCCAGGTTTGGAGGAGGGGGCAGCTTTGGTCTGGGAGAAATCCTCGTCCTTATGGAATTTTTGTAGGCAAAAGCCCAGGACGGGCCGCAGGCAAGTTGGCTTTGAAAGGAGGTACTTCCACCCAAGAAGCCAAACTCAAGAGCCCACTTGGCAGGTGTCATTTTGTAGGGCACGTTTGGGCCTCCGATGGCAGCCAGGTTTGGAGGAGGGGGCAGCTTTGGTCTGGGAGAAATCCTCGTCCTTCTGGAATTTTTGGAGGCAAAAGCCCAGGACGGGCCGCAGGCAAGTTAGGCAAGTTGGCTCCGAAAGGAGGCACTTTTCCCCAAGAAGCCAAACTCAAGAGCCCACTTGGCAGATGTCATTTTGTGGGGCGCATTTGGGCCTCTGATGGCAGCCAGGTTTGGAGGAGGGGGCAGCTTTGGTCTGGGAGAAATCCTCGTCCTTATGGAATTTTTGTAGTCTAAAGCCCAGCACGGGCCGCAGGCTAGTTAGGCAAGTTGGCTTTGAAAGGAGGCACTTTCCCCCAAGAAGCCAAACTCAAGAGCCCACTTGGCAGATGTCATTTTGTAGGGCGCGTTTGGGCCTCCGATGGCAGCCAGGTTTGGAGGAGGGGGCAGCTTTGGTCTGGGAGAAATCCTCGTCCTTATGGAATTTTTGTAGGCAAAAGCCCAGGACGGGCCGCAGGCAAGTTGGCTTTGAAAGGAGGTACTTCCACCCAAGAAGCCAAACTCAAGAGCCCACTTGGCAGGTGTCATTTTGTAGGGCACGTTTGGGCCTCCGATGGCAGCCAGGTTTGGAGGAGGGGGCAGCTTTGGTCTGGGAGAAATCCTCGTCCTTCTGGAATTTTTGGAGGCAAAAGCCCAGGACGGGCCGCAGGCAAGTTAGGCAAGTTGGCTCCGAAAGGAGGCACTTTTCCCCAAGAAGCCAAACTCAAGAACCCTCAATGCAGATGTCATTTTGTGGGGCGCGTTTGGGCCTCCGATGGCAGCCAGGTTTGGAGGAGGGGGCAGCTTTGGTCTGGGAGAAATCCTCGTCCTTATGGAATTTTTGTAGTCAAAAGCCCAGCACGGGCCGCAGGCTAGTTAGGCAAGTTGGCTTTGAAAGGAGGCACTTTTCCGCAAGAAGCCAAACTCAAGAGCCCACTTGGCAAATGTCATTTTGTAGGGCGCGTTTGGGCCTCCGATGGCAGCCAGGTTTGGAGGAGGGGGCAGCTTTGGTCTGGGAGAAATCCTCGTCCTTATGGAATTTTTGTAGCAAAAGCCCAGGACGGGCCGCAGGCAAGTTGGCTTTGAAAGGAGGCACTTCCACCCAAGAAGCCAAACTCAAGAGCCCACTTGGCAGGTGTCATTTTGTAGGGCACGTTTGGGCCTCCGATGGCAGCCAGGTTTGGAGGAGGGGGCAGCTTTGGTCTGGGAGAAATCCTCGTCCTTCTGGAATTTTTGTAGGCAAAAGCCCTGCATGGGCCGCAGGCAAGTTGACTCCGAAAGGAGGCACTTTTCCCCAAGAAGCCAAACTCAAGAACCCTCAATGCAGGTGTCATTTTGTGGGGCGCGTTTGGGCCTCCGATGGCAGCCAGGTTTGGAGGAGGGGGCAGCTTTGGTCTGGGAGAAATCCTCGTCCTTATGGAATTTTTGTAGTCAAAAGCCCAGCACGGGCCGCAGGCTAGTTAGGCAAGTTGGCTTTGAAAGGAGGCACTTTTCCGCAAGAAGCCAAACTCAAGAGCCCACTTGGCAAATGTCATTTTGTAGGGCGCGTTTGGGCCTCCGATGGCAGCCAGGTTTGGAGGAGGGGGCAGCTTTGGTCTGGGAGAAATCCTCGTCCTTATGGAATTTTTGTAGCAAAAGCCCAGGACGGGCCGCAGGCAAGTTGGCTTTGAAAGGAGGCACTTCCACCCAAGAAGCCAAACTCAAGAGCCCACTTGGCAGGTGTCATTTTGTAGGGCACGTTTGGGCCTCCGATGGCAGCCAGGTTTGGAGGAGGGGGCAGCTTTGGTCTGGGAGAAATCCTCGTCCTTCTGGAATTTTTGTAGGCAAAAGCCCTGCATGGGCCGCAGGCAAGTTGACTCCGAAAGGAGGCACTTTTCCCCAAGAAGCCAAACTCAAGAACCCTCAATGCAGGTGTCATTTTGTGGGGCGCGTTTGGGCCTCCGATGGCAGCCAGGTTTGGAGGAGGGGGCAGCTTTGGTCTGGGAGAAATCCTCGTCCTTCTGGAATTTTTGGAGGCAAAAGCCCAGGACGGGCCGCAGGCAAGTTAGGCAATTTGGCTCCGAAAGGAGGCACTTTTCCCCAAGAAGCCAAACTCAAGAGCCCACTTGGCAGATGTCATTTTGTAGGGCGCATTTGGGCCTCTGATGGCAGCCAGGTTTGGAGGAGGGGGCAGCTTTGGTCTGGGAGAAATCCTCGTCCTTATGGAATTTTTGTAGGCAAAAGCCCAGGACGGGCCGCAGGCAAGTTGGCTTTGAAAGGAGGTACTTCCACCCAAGAAGCCAAACTCAAGAGCCCACTTGGCAGGTGTCATTTTGTAGGGCACGTTTGGGCCTCCGATGGCAGCCAGGTTTGGAGGAGGGGGCAGCTTTGGTCTGGGAGAAATCCTCGTCCTTATGGAATTTTTGTAGGCAAAAGCCCAGGACGGGCCGCAGGCAAGTTGGCTTTGAAAGGAGGCACTTCCACCCAAGAAGCCAAACTCAAGAGCCCACTTGGCAGATGTCATTTTGTAGGGCGCGTTTGGGCCTCCGATGGCAGCCAGGTTTGGAGGAGGGGGCAGCTTTGGTCTGGGAGAAATCCTCGTCCTTATGGAATTTTTGTAGCAAAAGCCCGGGACGGGACACAGGCAAGTTGGTTTTGAAAGGAGTCACTTTTCCCCAAGAAGCCAAACTCAAGAGCCCACTTGGCAGGTGTCATTTTGTAGGGCACGTTTGGGCCTCCGATGGCAGCCAGGTTTGGAGGAGGGGGCAGCTTTGGTCTGGGAGAAATCCTCGTCCTTCTGGAATTTTTGGAGGCAAAAGCCCAGGACGGGCCGCAGGCAAGTTAGGCAAGTTGGCTCCGAAAGGAGGCACTTTTCCCCAAGAAGCCAAACTCAAGAACCCTCAATGCAGATGTCATTTTGTGGGGCGCGTTTGGGCCTCCGATGGCAGCCAGGTTTGGAGGAGGGGGCAGCTTTGGTCTGGGAGAAATCCTCGTCCTTATGGAATTTTTGTAGTCTAAAGCCCAGCACGGGCCGCAGGCTAGTTAGGCAAGTTGACTCCGAAAGGAGGCACTTTCCCCCAAGAAGCCAAACTCAAGAGCCCACTTGGCAGATGTCATTTTGTAGGGCGCGTTTGGGCCTCCGATGGCAGCCAGGTTTGGAGGAGGGGGCAGCTTTGGTCTGGGAGAAATCCTCGTCCTTATGGAATTTTTGTAGGCAAAAGCCCAGGACGGGCCGCAGGCAAGTTGGCTTTGAAAGGAGGCACTTCCACCCAAGAAGCCAAACTCAAGAGCCCACTTGGCAGGTGTCATTTTGTAGGGCACGTTTGGGCCTCCGATGGCAGCCAGGTTTGGAGGAGGGGGCAGCTTTGGTCTGGGAGAAATCCTCGTCCTTATGGAATTTTTGTAGGCAAAAGCCCAGGACGGGCCGCAGGCAAGTTGGCTTTGAAAGGAGGCACTTCCACCCAAGAAGCCAAACTCAAGAGCCCACTTGGCAGGTGTCATTTTGTAGGGCACGTTTGGGCCTCCAATGGCAGCCAGGTTTGGAGGAGGGGGCAGCTTTGGTCTGGGAGAAATCCTCGTCCTTATGGAATTTTTGTAGCAAAAGCCCGGGACGGGACACAGGCAAGTTGGTTTTGAAAGGAGTCACTTTTCCCCAAGAAGCCAAACTCAAGAGCCCACTTGGCAGGTGTCATTATGTAGGGCACGTTTGGGCCTCCGATGGCAGCCAGGTTTGGAGGAGGGGGCAGCTTTGGTCTGGGAGAAATCCTCGTCCTTCTGGAATTTTTGGAGGCAAAAGCCCAGGACGGGCCGCAGGCAAGTTAGGCAAGTTGGCTCCGAAAGGAGGCACTTTTCCCCAAGAAGCCAAACTCAAGAACCCTCAATGCAGATGTCATTTTGTGGGGCGCGTTTGGGCCTCCGATGGCAGCCAGGTTTGGAGGAGGGGGCAGCTTTGGTCTGGGAGAAATCCTCGTCCTTATGGAATTTTTGTAGTCAAAAGCCCAGCACGGGCCGCAGGCTAGTTAGGCAAGTTGGCTTTGAAAGGAGGCACTTTTCCGCAAGAAGCCAATCTAAAGAGCCCACTTGGCAAATGTCATTTTGTAGGGCGCGTTTGGGCCTCCGATGGCAGCCAGGTTTGGAGGAGGGGGCAGCTTTGGTCTGGGAGAAATCCTCGTCCTTATGGAATTTTTGTAGCAAAAGCCCAGGACGGGCCGCAGGCAAGTTGGCTTTGAAAGGAGGCACTTCCACCCAAGAAGCCAAACTCAAGAGCCCACTTGGCAGGTGTCATTTTGTAGGGCACGTTTGGGCCTCCGATGGCAGCCAGGTTTGGAGGAGGGGGCAGCTTTGGTCTGGGAGAAATCCTCGTCCTTATGGAATTTTTGTAGGCAAAAGCCCTGCATGGGCCGCAGGCAAGTTGACTCCGAAAGGAGGCACTTTTCCCCAAGAAGCCAAACTCAAGAACCCTCAATGCAGGTGTCATTTTGTGGGGCGCGTTTGGGCCTCCGATGGCAGCCAGGTTTGGAGGAGGGGGCAGCTTTGGTCTGGGAGAAATCCTCGTCCTTCTGGAATTTTTGGAGGCAAAAGCCCAGGACGGGCCGCAGGCAAGTTAGGCAATTTGGCTCCGAAAGGAGGCACTTTTCCCCAAGAAGCCAAACTCAAGAGCCCACTTGGCAGATGTCATTTTGTAGGGCGCGTTTGGGCCTCTGATGGCAGCCAGGTTTGGAGGAGGGGGCAGCTTTGGTCTGGGAGAAATCCTCGTCCTTATGGAATTTTTGTAGTCTAAAGCCCAGCACGGGCCGCAGGCTAGTTAGGCAAGTTGACTCCGAAAGGAGGCACTTTCCCCCAAGAAGCCAAACTCAAGAGCCCACTTGGCAGATGTCATTTTGTAGGGCGCGTTTGGGCCTCCGATGGCAGCCAGGTTTGGAGGAGGGGGCAGCTTTGGTCTGGGAGAAATCCTCGTCCTTATGGAATTTTTGTAGGCAAAAGCCCAGGACGGGCCGCAGGCAAGTTGGCTTTGAAAGGAGGTACTTCCACCCAAGAAGCCAAACTCAAGAGCCCACTTGGCAGGTGTCATTTTGTAGGGCACGTTTGGGCCTCCGATGGCAGCCAGGTTTGGAGGAGGGGGCAGCTTTGGTCTGGGAGAAATCCTCGTCCTTATGGAATTTTTGTAGGCAAAAGCCCAGGACGGGCCGCAGGCAAGTTGGCTTTGAAAGGAGGCACTTCCACCCAAGAAGCCAAACTCAAGAGCCCACTTGGCAGATGTCATTTTGTAGGGCACGTTTGGGCCTCCGATGGCAGCCAGGTTTGGAGGAGGGGGCAGCTTTGGTCTGGGAGAAATCCTCGTCCTTATGGAATTTTTGTAGCAAAAGCCCGGGACGGGACACAGGCAAGTTGGTTTTGAAAGGAGTCACTTTTCCGCAAGAAGCCAAACTCAAGAGCCCACTTGGCAGGTGTCATTTTGTAGGGCACGTTTGGGCCTCTGATGGCAGCCAGGTTTGGAGGAGGGGGCAGCTTTGGCCTGGGAGAAATCCTCGTCCTTATGGAATTTTTGTAGGCAAAAGCCCAGGACCAGCCGCAGGCAAGTTAGGCAAGTTGGCTCCGAAAGGAGGCACTTTTCCCCAAGAAGCCAAACTCAAGAACCCTCAATGCAGATGTCATTTTGTGGGGCGCGTTTGGGCCTCCGATGGCAGCCAGGTTTGGAGGAGGGGGCAGCTTTGGTCTGGGAGAAATCCTCGTCCTTCTGGAATTTTTGTAGCAAAAGCCCGGGACGGGACACAGGCAAGTTGGTTTTGAAAGGAGTCACTTTTCCCCAAGAAGCCAAACTCAAGAGCCCACTTGGCAGGTGTCATTTTGTAGGGCACGTTTGGGCCTCCGATGGCAGCCAGGTTTGGAGGAGGGGGCAGCTTTGGTCTGGGAGAAATCCTCGTCCTTCTGGAATTTTTGTAGGCAAAAGCCCAGGACGGGCCGCAGGCAAGTTAGGCAAGTTGGCTCCGAAAGGAGGCACTTTTCCCCAAGAAGCCAAACTCAAGAACCCTTAATGCAGATGTCATTTTGTGGGGCGCGTTTGGGCCTCCGATGGCAGCCAGGTTTGGAGGAGGGGGCAGCTTTGGTCTGGGAGAAATCCTCGTCCTTATGGAATTTTTGTAGTCAAAAGCCCAGCACGGGCCGCAGGATAGTTAGGCAAGTTGGCTTTGAAAGGAGGCACTTTTCCGCAAGAAGCCAAACTCAAGAGCCCACTTGGCAAATGTCATTTTGTAGGGCGCGTTTGGGCCTCCGATGGCAGCCAGGTTTGGAGGAGGGGGCAGCTTTGGTCTGGGAGAAATCCTCGTCCTTATGGAATTTTTGTAGCAAAAGCCCAGGACGGGCCACAGGCAAGTTGGCTTTGAAAGGAGGCACTTCCACCCAAGAAGCCAAACTCAAGAGCCCACTTGGCAGGTGTCATTTTGTAGGGCACGTTTGGGCCTCCGATGGCAGCCAGGTTTGGAGGAGGGGGCAGCTTTGGTCTGGGAGAAATCCTCGTCCTTCTGGAATTTTTGTAGGCAAAAGCCCTGCATGGGCCGCAGGCAAGTTGACTCCGAAAGGAGGCACTTTTCCCCAAGAAGCCAAACTCAAGAACCCTCAATGCAGGTGTCATTTTGTGGGGCGCGTTTGGGCCTCCGATGGCAGCCAGGTTTGGAGGAGGGGGCAGCTTTGGTCTGGGAGAAATCCTCGTCCTTCTGGAATTTTTGGAGGCAAAAGCCCAGGACGGGCCGCAGGCAAGTTAGGCAATTTGGCTCCGAAAGGAGGCACTTTTCCCCAAGAAGCCAAACTCAAGAGCCCACTTGGCAGATGTCATTTTGTAGGGCGCGTTTGGGCCTCTGATGGCAGCCAGGTTTGGAGGAGGGGGCAGCTTTGGTCTGGGAGAAATCCTCGTCCTTATGGAATTTTTGTAGGCAAAAGCCCAGCACAGGCCGCAGGCAAGTTAGGCAAGTTGGCTCCGAAAGGAGGCACTTTTCCCCAAGAAGCCAAACTCAAGAGCCCACTTGGCAGGTGTCATTTTGTAGGGCACGTTTGGGCCTCCGATGGCAGCCAGGTTTGGAGGAGGGGGCAGCTTTGGTCTGGGAGAAATCCTCGTCCTTATGGAATTTTTGTAGGCAAAAGCCCTGCATGGGCCGCAGGCAAGTTGAGTCCGAAAGGAGGCACTTTTCCCCAGAAAGCCAAACTCAAGAGCCCACTTGGCAGATGTCATTTTGTAGGGCGCGTTTGGGCCTCCGATGGCAGCCAGGTTTGGAGGAGGGGGCAGCTTTGGTCTGGGAGAAATCCTCGTCCTTATGGAATTTTTGTAGGCAAAAGCCCAGCATGGGCCGCAGGCTAGTTAGGCAAGTTGGCTTCGAAAGGAGGCACTTTTCCCCAAGAAGCCAAACTCAAGAGCCCACTTGGCAGGTGTCATTTTGTAGGGCACGTTTGGGCCTCCGATGGCAGCCAGGTTTGGAGGAGGGGGCAGCTTTGGTCTGGGAGAAATCCTCGTCCTTATGGAATTTTTGTAGGCAAAAGCCCTGCATGGGCCGCAGGCAAGTTGACTCCGAAAGGAGGCACTTTTCCCCAGGAAGCCAAAATCAAGAACCCTCAATGCAGGTGTCATTTTGTAGGGCGCGTTTGGGCCTCCGATGGCAGCCAGGTTTGGAGGAGGGGGCAGCTTTGGTCTGGGAGAAATCCTCGTCCTTATGGAATTTTTGTAGTCTAAAGCCCGGCACGGGCCGCAGGCTAGTTAGGCAAGTTGGCTTTGAAAGGAGGCACTTTTCCCCAAGAAGCCAAACTCAAGAGCCCACTTGGCAGATGTCATTTTGTAGGGCGCGTTTGGGCCTCCGATGGCAGCCAGGTTTGGAGGAGGGGGCAGCTTTGGTCTGGGAGAAATCCTCGTCCTTCTGGAATTTTTGGAGGCAAAAGCCCAGGACGGGCCGCAGGCAAGTTAGGCAATTTGGCTCCGAAAGGAGGCACTTTTCCCCAAGAAGCCAAACTCAAGAGCCCACTTGGCAGATGTCATTTTGTAGGGCGCGTTTGGGCCTCTGATGGCAGCCAGGTTTGGAGGAGGGGGCAGCTTTGGTCTGGGAGAAATCCTCGTCCTTATGGAATTTTTGTAGGCAAAAGCCCAGCACAGGCCGCAGGCAAGTTAGGCAAGTTGGCTCCGAAAGGAGGCACTTTTCCCCAAGAAGCCAAACTCAAGAGCCCACTTGGCAGGTGTCATTTTGTAGGGCACGTTTGGGCCTCCGATGGCAGCCAGGTTTGGAGGAGGGGGCAGCTTTGGTCTGGGAGAAATCCTCGTCCTTATGGAATTTTTGTAGGCAAAAGCCCTGCATGGGCCGCAGGCAAGTTGAGTCCGAAAGGAGGCACTTTTCCCCAGAAAGCCAAACTCAAGAGCCCACTTGGCAGATGTCATTTTGTAGGGCGCGTTTGGGCCTCCGATGGCAGCCAGGTTTGGAGGAGGGGGCAGCTTTGGTCTGGGAGAAATCCTCGTCCTTATGGAATTTTTGTAGGCAAAAGCCCAGCATGGGCCGCAGGCTAGTTAGGCAAGTTGGCTTCGAAAGGAGGCACTTTTCCCCAAGAAGCCAAACTCAAGAGCCCACTTGGCAGGTGTCATTTTGTAGGGCACGTTTGGGCCTCCGATGGCAGCCAGGTTTGGAGGAGGGGGCAGCTTTGGTCTGGGAGAAATCCTCGTCCTTATGGAATTTTTGTAGGCAAAAGCCCTGCATGGGCCGCAGGCAAGTTGACTCCGAAAGGAGGCACTTTTCCCCAGGAAGCCAAAATCAAGAACCCTCAATGCAGGTGTCATTTTGTAGGGCGCGTTTGGGCCTCCGATGGCAGCCAGGTTTGGAGGAGGGGGCAGCTTTGGTCTGGGAGAAATCCTCGTCCTTATGGAATTTTTGTAGTCTAAAGCCCGGCACGGGCCGCAGGCTAGTTAGGCAAGTTGGCTTTGAAAGGAGGCACTTTTCCCCAAGAAGCCAAACTCAAGAGCCCACTTGGCAGATGTCATTTTGTAGGGCGCGTTTGGGCCTCCGATGGCAGCCAGGTTTGGAGGAGGGGGCAGCTTTGGTCTGGGAGGAATCCTCGTCCTTATGGAATTTTTGTCGGCAAGAGCCCTGCATGGGCCGCAGGCAAGTTGACTCCGAAAGGAGGCACTTTTCCCCAGAAAGCCAAACTCAAGAGCCTACTTGGCAGATGTCATTTTGTAGGGCGCGTTTGGGCCTCCGATGGCAGCCAGGTTTGGCGGAGGGGGCAGCTTTGGTCTGGGAGGAATCCTCGTCCTTATGGAATTTTTGTAGCAAAAGCCCGGGACGGGATGCAGGCAAGTTGGTTTTGAAAGGAGTCACTTTTCCCCAAGAAGCCAAACTCAAGAGCCCACTTGGCAGGTGTCATTTTGTAGGGCGCGTTTGGGCCTCCGATGGCAGCCAGGTTTGGAGGAGGGGGCAGCTTTGGTCTGGGAGAAATCCTCGTCCTTATGGAATTTTTGTAGGCAAAAACCCCGCATGGGGGGCAGGCAAGTTAGGCAAGTTGGCTTTGAAAGGAGGCACTTTTCCCCAAGAAGCCAAACTCAAGACCCCACAATGCAGGTGTCATTTTGTAGGGCGCGTTTGGGCCTCCGATGGCAGCCAGGTTTGGAGGAGGGGGCAGCTTTGGTCTGGGAGAAATCCTCGTCCTTATGGAATTTTTGTAGGCAAAAGCCCAGCATTGGCCGCAGGCTAGTTAGGCAAGTTGGCTTCGAAAGGAGGCACTTTTCCCCAAGAAGCCAAACTCAAGAGCCCACTTGGCAGGTGTCATTTTGTAGGGCACGTTTGGGCCTCCGATGGCAGCCAGGTTTGGAGGAGGGGGCAGCTTTGGTCTGGGAGAAATCCTCGTCCTTATGGAATTTTTGTAGCAAAAGCCCAGGACGGGCCTCAGGCAAGTTGGCTTTGAAAGGAGGCACTTTTCCCCAAGAAGCCAAACTCAAGAGCCCACTTGGCAGGTGTCATTTTGTAGGGCACGTTTGGGCCTCCGATGGCAGCCAGGTTTGGAGGAGGGGGCAGCTTTTGTCTGGGAGAAATCCTCGTCCTTATGGAATTTTTGGAGGCAAAAGCCCAGGACGGGCCGCAGGCAAGTTAGGCAAGTTGGCTCCGAAAGGAGGCACTTTTCCCCAAGAAGCCAAACTCAAGAACCCTCAATGCAGATGTCATTTTGTGGGGCGCGTTTGGGCCTCTGATGGCAGCCAGGTTTGGAGGAGGGGGCAGCTTTGGTCTGGGAGAAATCCTCGTCCTTATGGAATTTTTGTAGTCTAAAGCCCAGCACGGGCCGCAGGATAGTTAGGCAAGTTGGCTTTGAAAGGAGGCACTTTTCCGCAAGAAGCCAAACTCAAGAGCCCACTTGGCAGATGTCATTTTGTAGGGCGCGTTTGGGCCTCCGATGGCAGCCAGGTTTGGAGGAGGGGGCAGCTTTGGTCTGGGAGGAATCCTCGTCCTTATGGAATTTTTGTAGGCAAAAGCCCTGCATGGGCCGCAGGCAAGTTGACTCCGAAAGGAGGCACTTTTCCCCAAGAAGCCAAACTCAAGAGCCCACTTGGCAGATGTCATTTTGTAGGGCGCGTTTGGGCCTCTGATGGCAGCCAGGTTTGGAGGAGGGGGCAGCTTTGGTCTGGGAGAAATCCTCGTCCTTATGGAATTTTTGTAGTCTAAAGCCCAGCACGGGCCGCAGGCTAGTTAGGCAAGTTGACTCCGAAAGGAGGCACTTTCCCCCAAGAAGCCAAACTCAAGAGCCCACTTGGCAGATGTCATTTTGTAGGGCGCGTTTGGGCCTCCGATGGCAGCCAGGTTTGGAGGAGGGGGCAGCTTTGGTCTGGGAGAAATCCTCGTCCTTATGGAATTTTTGTAGGCAAAAGCCCAGGACGGGCCGCAGGCAAGTTGGCTTTGAAAGGAGGTACTTCCACCCAAGAAGCCAAACTCAAGAGCCCACTTGGCAGGTGTCATTTTGTAGGGCACGTTTGGGCCTCCGATGGCAGCCAGGTTTGGAGGAGGGGGCAGCTTTGGTCTGGGAGAAATCCTCGTCCTTATGGAATTTTTGTAGGCAAAAGCCCAGGACGGGCCGCAGGCAAGTTGGCTTTGAAAGGAGGCACTTCCACCCAAGAAGCCAAACTCAAGAGCCCACTTGGCAGATGTCATTTTGTAGGGCACGTTTGGGCCTCCGATGGCAGCCAGGTTTGGAGGAGGGGGCAGCTTTGGTCTGGGAGAAATCCTCGTCCTTATGGAATTTTTGTAGCAAAAGCCCGGGACGGGACACAGGCAAGTTGGTTTTGAAAGGAGTCACTTTTCCGCAAGAAGCCAAACTCAAGAGCCCACTTGGCAGGTGTCATTTTGTAGGGCACGTTTGGGCCTCTGATGGCAGCCAGGTTTGGAGGAGGGGGCAGCTTTGGCCTGGGAGAAATCCTCGTCCTTATGGAATTTTTGGAGGCAAAAGCCCAGGACCGGCCGCAGGCAAGTTAGGCAAGTTGGCTCCGAAAGGAGGCACTTTTCCCCAAGAAGCCAAACTCAAGAACCCTCAATGCAGATGTCATTTTGTGGGGCGCGTTTGGGCCTCCGATGGCAGCCAGGTTTGGAGGAGGGGGCAGCTTTGGTCTGGGAGAAATCCTCGTCCTTCTGGAATTTTTGTAGCAAAAGCCCGGGACGGGACACAGGCAAGTTGGTTTTGAAAGGAGTCACTTTTCCCCAGAAAGCCAAACTCAAGAGCCCACTTGGCAGATGTCATTTTGTAGGGCGCGTTTGGGCCTCCGATGGCAGCCAGGTTTGGAGGAGGGGGCAGCTTTGGTCTGGGAGAAATCCTCGT
The DNA here is from genome assembly GCF_963662255.1 of Cinclus cinclus. NCBI lineage: Eukaryota > Metazoa > Chordata > Aves > Passeriformes > Cinclidae > Cinclus > Cinclus cinclus. The sequence goes on along the minus strand of NW_026912267.1, from coordinate 51,539 downwards.
CCTTCTGGAATTTTTGTAGGCAAAAGCCCAGGACGGGCCGCAGGCAAGTTAGGCAAGTTGGCTCCGAAAGGAGGCACTTTTCCCCAAGAAGCCAAACTCAAGAACCCTCAATGCAGATGTCATTTTGTGGGGCGCGTTTGGGCCTCCGATGGCAGCCAGGTTTGGAGGAGGGGGCAGCTTTGGTCTGGGAGAAATCCTCGTCCTTATGGAATTTTTGTAGTCAAAAGCCCAGCACGGGCCGCAGGCTAGTTAGGCAAGTTGGCTTTGAAAGGAGGCACTTTTCCGCAAGAAGCCAAACTCAAGAGCCCACTTGGCAAATGTCATTTTGTAGGGCGCGTTTGGGCCTCCGATGGCAGCCAGGTTTGGAGGAGGGGGCAGCTTTGGTCTGGGAGAAATCCTCGTCCTTCTGGAATTTTTGTAGGCAAAAGCCCTGCATGGGCCGCAGGCAAGTTGACTCCGAAAGGAGGCACTTTTCCCCAAGAAGCCAAACTCAAGAACCCTCAATGCAGGTGTCATTTTGTGGGGCGCGTTTGGGCCTCCGATGGCAGCCAGGTTTGGAGGAGGGGGCAGCTTTGGTCTGGGAGAAATCCTCGTCCTTCTGGAATTTTTGGAGGCAAAAGCCCAGGACGGGCCGCAGGCAAGTTAGGCAATTTGGCTCCGAAAGGAGGCACTTTTCCCCAAGAAGCCAAACTCAAGAGCCCACTTGGCAGATGTCATTTTGTAGGGCGCGTTTGGGCCTCTGATGGCAGCCAGGTTTGGAGGAGGGGGCAGCTTTGGTCTGGGAGAAATCCTCGTCCTTATGGAATTTTTGTAGGCAAAAGCCCAGCACAGGCCGCAGGCAAGTTAGGCAAGTTGGCTCCGAAAGGAGGCACTTTTCCCCAAGAAGCCAAACTCAAGAGCCCACTTGGCAGGTGTCATTTTGTAGGGCACGTTTGGGCCTCCGATGGCAGCCAGGTTTGGAGGAGGGGGCAGCTTTGGTCTGGGAGAAATCCTCGTCCTTATGGAATTTTTGTAGGCAAAAGCCCTGCATGGGCCGCAGGCAAGTTGAGTCCGAAAGGAGGCACTTTTCCCCAGAAAGCCAAACTCAAGAGCCCACTTGGCAGATGTCATTTTGTAGGGCGCGTTTGGGCCTCTGATGGCAGCCAGGTTTGGAGGAGGGGGCAGCTTTGGTCTGGGAGAAATCCTCGTCCTTATGGAATTTTTGTAGGCAAAAGCCCAGGACGGGCCGCAGGCAAGTTGGCTTTGAAAGGAGGCACTTCCACCCAAGAAGCCAAACTCAAGAGCCCACTTGGCAGGTGTCATTTTGTAGGGCACGTTTGGGCCTCCAATGGCAGCCAGGTTTGGAGGAGGGGGCAGCTTTGGTCTGGGAGAAATCCTCGTCCTTATGGAATTTTTGTAGCAAAAGCCCGGGACGGGACACAGGCAAGTTGGTTTTGAAAGGAGTCACTTTTCCCCAAGAAGCCAAACTCAAGAGCCCACTTGGCAGGTGTCATTTTGTAGGGCACGTTTGGGCCTCCGATGGCAGCCAGGTTTGGAGGAGGGGGCAGCTTTGGTCTGGGAGAAATCCTCGTCCTTCTGGAATTTTTGGAGTCAAAAGCCCAGCACGGGCCGCAGGCAAGTTAGGCAAGTTGGCTCCGAAAGGAGGCACTTTTCCCCAAGAAGCCAAACTCAAGAACCCTCAATGCAGATGTCATTTTGTGGGGCGCGTTTGGGCCTCCGATGGCAGCCAGGTTTGGAGGAGGGGGCAGCTTTGGTCTGGGAGAAATCCTCGTCCTTATGGAATTTTTGTAGTCAAAAGCCCAGCACGGGCCGCAGGCTAGTTAGGCAAGTTGGCTTTGAAAGGAGGCACTTTTCCGCAAGAAGCCAATCTAAAGAGCCCACTTGGCAAATGTCATTTTGTAGGGCGCGTTTGGGCCTCCGATGGCAGCCAGGTTTGGAGGAGGGGGCAGCTTTGGTCTGGGAGAAATCCTCGTCCTTATGGAATTTTTGTAGCAAAAGCCCAGGACGGGCCGCAGGCAAGTTGGCTTTGAAAGGAGGCACTTCCACCCAAGAAGCCAAACTCAAGAGCCCACTTGGCAGGTGTCATTTTGTAGGGCACGTTTGGGCCTCCGATGGCAGCCAGGTTTGGAGGAGGGGGCAGCTTTGGTCTGGGAGAAATCCTCGTCCTTCTGGAATTTTTGTAGGCAAAAGCCCTGCATGGGCCGCAGGCAAGTTGACTCCGAAAGGAGGCACTTTTCCCCAAGAAGCCAAACTCAAGAACCCTCAATGCAGGTGTCATTTTGTGGGGCGCGTTTGGGCCTCCGATGGCAGCCAGGTTTGGAGGAGGGGGCAGCTTTGGTCTGGGAGAAATCCTCGTCCTTCTGGAATTTTTGGAGGCAAAAGCCCAGGACGGGCCGCAGGCAAGTTAGGCAATTTGGCTCCGAAAGGAGGCACTTTTCCCCAAGAAGCCAAACTCAAGAGCCCACTTGGCAGATGTCATTTTGTAGGGCGCGTTTGGGCCTCTGATGGCAGCCAGGTTTGGAGGAGGGGGCAGCTTTGGTCTGGGAGAAATCCTCGTCCTTATGGAATTTTTGTAGTCTAAAGCCCAGCACGGGCCGCAGGCTAGTTAGGCAAGTTGACTCCGAAAGGAGGCACTTTCCCCCAAGAAGCCAAACTCAAGAGCCCACTTGGCAGATGTCATTTTGTAGGGCGCGTTTGGGCCTCCGATGGCAGCCAGGTTTGGAGGAGGGGGCAGCTTTGGTCTGGGAGAAATCCTCGTCCTTATGGAATTTTTGTAGGCAAAAGCCCAGGACGGGCCGCAGGCAAGTTGGCTTTGAAAGGAGGTACTTCCACCCAAGAAGCCAAACTCAAGAGCCCACTTGGCAGGTGTCATTTTGTAGGGCACGTTTGGGCCTCCGATGGCAGCCAGGTTTGGAGGAGGGGGCAGCTTTGGTCTGGGAGAAATCCTCGTCCTTATGGAATTTTTGTAGGCAAAAGCCCAGGACGGGCCGCAGGCAAGTTGGCTTTGAAAGGAGGCACTTCCACCCAAGAAGCCAAACTCAAGAGCCCACTTGGCAGATGTCATTTTGTAGGGCACGTTTGGGCCTCCGATGGCAGCCAGGTTTGGAGGAGGGGGCAGCTTTGGTCTGGGAGAAATCCTCGTCCTTATGGAATTTTTGTAGCAAAAGCCCGGGACGGGACACAGGCAAGTTGGTTTTGAAAGGAGTCACTTTTCCGCAAGAAGCCAAACTCAAGAGCCCACTTGGCAGGTGTCATTTTGTAGGGCACGTTTGGGCCTCTGATGGCAGCCAGGTTTGGAGGAGGGGGCAGCTTTGGCCTGGGAGAAATCCTCGTCCTTATGGAATTTTTGGAGGCAAAAGCCCAGGACCGGCCGCAGGCAAGTTAGGCAAGTTGGCTCCGAAAGGAGGCACTTTTCCCCAAGAAGCCAAACTCAAGAACCCTCAATGCAGATGTCATTTTGTGGGGCGCGTTTGGGCCTCCGATGGCAGCCAGGTTTGGAGGAGGGGGCAGCTTTGGTCTGGGAGAAATCCTCGTCCTTATGGAATTTTTGTAGCAAAAGCCCGGGACGGGACACAGGCAAGTTGGTTTTGAAAGGAGTCACTTTTCCCCAAGAAGCCAAACTCAAGAGCCCACTTGGCAGGTGTCATTTTGTAGGGCACGTTTGGGCCTCCGATGGCAGCCAGGTTTGCAGGAGGGGGCAGCTTTGGTCTGGGAGAAATCCTCGTCCTTCTGGAATTTTTGTAGGCAAAAGCCCAGGACGGGCCGCAGGCAAGTTAGGCAAGTTGGCTCCGAAAGGAGGCACTTTTCCCCAAGAAGCCAAACTCAAGAACCCTTAATGCAGATGTCATTTTGTGGGGCGCGTTTGGGCCTCCGATGGCAGCCAGGTTTGGAGGAGGGGGCAGCTTTGGTCTGGGAGAAATCCTCGTCCTTATGGAATTTTTGTAGTCAAAAGCCCAGCACGGGCCGCAGGCTAGTTAGGCAAGTTGGCTTTGAAAGGAGGCACTTTTCCGCAAGAAGCCAAACTCAAGAGCCCACTTGGCAAATGTCATTTTGTAGGGCGCGTTTGGGCCTCCGATGGCAGCCAGGTTTGGAGGAGGGGGCAGCTTTGGTCTGGGAGAAATCCTCGTCCTTATGGAATTTTTGTAGCAAAAGCCCAGGACGGGCCACAGGCAAGTTGGCTTTGAAAGGAGGCACTTCCACCCAAGAAGCCAAACTCAAGAGCCCACTTGGCAGGTGTCATTTTGTAGGGCACGTTTGGGCCTCCGATGGCAGCCAGGTTTGGAGGAGGGGGCAGCTTTGGTCTGGGAGAAATCCTCGTCCTTCTGGAATTTTTGTAGGCAAAAGCCCTGCATGGGCCGCAGGCAAGTTGACTCCGAAAGGAGGCACTTTTCCCCAAGAAGCCAAACTCAAGAACCCTCAATGCAGGTGTCATTTTGTGGGGCGCGTTTGGGCCTCCGATGGCAGCCAGGTTTGGAGGAGGGGGCAGCTTTGGTCTGGGAGAAATCCTCGTCCTTCTGGAATTTTTGGAGGCAAAAGCCCAGGACGGGCCGCAGGCAAGTTAGGCAATTTGGCTCCGAAAGGAGGCACTTTTCCCCAAGAAGCCAAACTCAAGAGCCCACTTGGCAGATGTCATTTTGTAGGGCGCGTTTGGGCCTCTGATGGCAGCCAGGTTTGGAGGAGGGGGCAGCTTTGGTCTGGGAGAAATCCTCGTCCTTATGGAATTTTTGTAGGCAAAAGCCCAGCACAGGCCGCAGGCAAGTTAGGCAAGTTGGCTCCGAAAGGAGGCACTTTTCCCCAAGAAGCCAAACTCAAGAGCCCACTTGGCAGGTGTCATTTTGTAGGGCACGTTTGGGCCTCCGATGGCAGCCAGGTTTGGAGGAGGGGGCAGCTTTGGTCTGGGAGAAATCCTCGTCCTTATGGAATTTTTGTAGGCAAAAGCCCTGCATGGGCCGCAGGCAAGTTGAGTCCGAAAGGAGGCACTTTTCCCCAGAAAGCCAAACTCAAGAGCCCACTTGGCAGATGTCATTTTGTAGGGCGCGTTTGGGCCTCCGATGGCAGCCAGGTTTGGAGGAGGGGGCAGCTTTGGTCTGGGAGGAATCCTCGTCCTTATGGAATTTTTGTAGCAAAAGCCCGGGACGGGACGCAGGCAAGTTGGTTTTGAAAGGAGTCACTTTTCCCCAAGAAGCCAAACTCAAGAGCCCACTTGACAGGTGTCATTTTGTAGGGCGCGTTTGGGCCTCCGATGTCAGCCAGGTTTGGAGGAGGGGGCAGCTTTGGTATGGGAGAAATCCTCGTCCTTATGGAATTTTTGTAGGCAAAAACCCCGCATGGGCCGCAGGCAAGTTAGGCAAGTTGGCTTTGAAAGGAGGCACTTTTCCCCAAGAAGCCAAACTCAAGAACCCACAATGCAGATGTCATTTTGTAGGGCGCGTTTGGGCCTCCGATGGCAGCCAGGTTTGGAGGAGGGGGCAGCTTTGGTCTGGGAGAAATCCTCGTCCTTATGGAATTTTTGTAGGCAAAAGCCCAGCATGGGCCGCAGGCTAGTTAGGCAAGTTGGCTTCGAAAGGAGGCACTTTTCCCCAAGAAGCCAAACTCAAGAGCCCACTTGGCAGGTGTCATTTTGTAGGGCACGTTTGGGCCTCCGATGGCAGCCAGGTTTGGAGGAGGGGGCAGCTTTGGTCTGGGAGAAATCCTCGTCCTTATGGAATTTTTGTAGTCTAAAGCCCAGCACGGGCTGCAGGCAAGTTGGCTTTGAAAGGAGGCACTTTTCCCCAAGAAGCCAAACTCAAGAGCCCACTTGGCAGGTGTCATTTTGTAGGGCACGTTTGGGCCTCCGATGGCAGCCAGGTTTGGAGGAGGGGGCAGCTTTGGCCTGGGAGAAATCCTCTTCCTTCTGGAATTTTTGGAGGCAAAAGCCCAGGACGGGCCGCAGGCAAGTTAGGCAAGTTGGCTCCGAAAGGAGGCACTTTTCCCCAAGAAGCCAAACTCAAGAACCCTCAATGCAGATGTCATTTTGTGGGGCGCGTTTGGGCCTCTGATGGCAGCCAGGTTTGGAGGAGGGGGCAGCTTTGGTCTGGGAGAAATCCTCGTCCTTATGGAATTTTTGTAGTCTAAAGCCCAGCACGGGCCGCAGGATAGTTAGGCAAGTTGGCTTTGAAAGGAGGCACTTTTCCGCAAGAAGCCAAACTCAAGAGCCCACTTGGCAGATGTCATTTTGTAGGGCGCGTTTGGGCCTCCGATGGCAGCCAGGTTTGGAGGAGGGGGCAGCTTTGGTCTGGGAGAAATCCTCGTCCTTATGGAATTTTTGTAGGCAAAAGCCCTGCATGGGCCGCAGGCAAGTTGACTCCGAAAGGAGGCACTTTTCCCCAGGAAGCCAAAATCAAGAACCCTCAATGCAGGTGTCATTTTGTAGGGCGCGTTTGGGCCTCCGATGGCAGCCAGGTTTGGAGGAGGGGGCAGCTTTGGTCTGGGAGAAATCCTCGTCCTTATGGAATTTTTGTAGTCTAAAGCCCGGCACGGGCCGCAGGCTAGTTAGGCAAGTTGGCTTTGAAAGGAGGCACTTTTCCCCAAGAAGCCAAACTCAAGAGCCCACTTGGCAGATGTCATTTTGTAGGGCGCGTTTGGGCCTCCGATGGCAGCCAGGTTTGGAGGAGGGGGCAGCTTTGGTCTGGGAGGAATCCTCGTCCTTATGGAATTTTTGTCGGCAAGAGCCCTGCATGGGCCGCAGGCAAGTTGACTCCGAAAGGAGGCACTTTTCCCCAGAAAGCCAAACTCAAGAGCCTACTTGGCAGATGTCATTTTGTAGGGCGCGTTTGGGCCTCCGATGGCAGCCAGGTTTGGCGGAGGGGGCAGCTTTGGTCTGGGAGGAATCCTCGTCCTTATGGAATTTTTGTAGCAAAAGCCCGGGACGGGATGCAGGCAAGTTGGATTTGAAAGGAGTCACTTTTCCCCAAGAAGCCAAACTCAAGAGCCCACTTGGCAGGTGTCATTTTGTAGGGCGCGTTTGGGCCTCCGATGGCAGCCAGGTTTGGAGGAGGGGGCAGCTTTGGTCTGGGAGAAATCCTCGTCCTTATGGAATTTTTGTAGGCAAAAACCCCGCATGGGCCGCAGGCAAGTTAGGCAAGTTGGCTTTGAAAGGAGGCACTTTTCCCCAAGAAGCCAAACTCAAGACCCCACAATGCAGGTGTCATTTTGTAGGGCGCGTTTGGGCCTCCGATGGCAGCCAGGTTTGGAGGAGGGGGCAGCTTTGGTCTGGGAGAAATCCTCGTCCTTATGGAATTTTTGTAGGCAAAAGCCCAGCATTGGCCGCAGGCTAGTTAGGCAAGTTGGCTTCGAAAGGAGGCACTTTTCCCCAAGAAGCCAAACTCAAGAGCCCACTTGGCAGGTGTCATTTTGTAGGGCACGTTTGGGCCTCCGATGGCAGCCAGGTTTGGAGGAGGGGGCAGCTTTGGTCTGGGAGAAATCCTCGTCCTTATGGAATTTTTGTAGCAAAAGCCCAGGACGGGCCTCAGGCAAGTTGGCTTTGAAAGGAGGCACTTTTCCCCAAGAAGCCAAACTCAAGAGCCCACTTGGCAGGTGTCATTTTGTAGGGCACGTTTGGGCCTCCGATGGCAGCCAGGTTTGGAGGAGGGGGCAGCTTTTGTCTGGGAGAAATCCTCTTCCTTCTGGAATTTTTGGAGGCAAAAGCCCAGGACGGGCCGCAGGCAAGTTAGGCAAGTTGGCTCCGAAAGGAGGCACTTTTCCCCAAGAAGCCAAACTCAAGAACCCTCAATGCAGATGTCATTTTGTGGGGCGCGTTTGGGCCTCTGATGGCAGCCAGGTTTGGAGGAGGGGGCAGCTTTGGTCTGGGAGAAATCCTCGTCCTTATGGAATTTTTGTAGTCTAAAGCCCAGCACGGGCCGCAGGATAGTTAGGCAAGTTGGCTTTGAAAGGAGGCACTTTTCCGCAAGAAGCCAAACTCAAGAGCCCACTTGGCAGATGTCATTTTGTAGGGCGCGTTTGGGCCTCCGATGGCAGCCAGGTTTGGAGGAGGGGGCAGCTTTGGTCTGGGAGGAATCCTCGTCCTTATGGAATTTTTGTAGGCAAAAGCCCTGCATGGGCCGCAGGCAAGTTGACTCCGAAAGGAGGCACTTTTCCCCAGGAAGCCAAAATCAAGAACCCTCAATGCAGGTGTCATTTTGTAGGGCGCGTTTGGGCCTCCGATGGCAGCCAGGTTTGGAGGAGGGGGCAGCTTTGGTCTGGGAGAAATCCTCGTCCTTATGGAATTTTTGTAGTCTAAAGCCCAGCACGGGCCGCAGGCTAGTTAGGCAAGTTGGCTTTGAAAGGAGGCACTTTTCCCCAAGAAGCTAAACTCAAGAGCCCACTTGGCAGATGTCATTTTGTAGGGCGCGTTTGGGCCTCCGATGGCAGCCAGGTTTGGAGGAGGGGGCAGCTTTGGTCTGGGAGGAATCCTCGTCCTTATGGAATTTTTGTAGGCAACAGCCCAGGACGGGCCGCAGGCAAGTTGGCTTTGAAAGGAGGTACTTCCACCCAAGAAGCCAAACTCAAGAGCCCACTTGGCAGATGTCATTTTGTAGGGCGCGTTTGGGCCTCCGATGACAGCCAGGTTTGGAGGAGGGGGCAGCTTTGGTCTGGGAGAAATCCTCGTCCTTCTGGAATTTTTGTAGGCAAAAGCCCTGCATGGGCCGCAGGCAAGTTGAGTCCGAAAGGAGGCACTTTTCCCCAGAAAGCCAAACTCAAGAGCCCACTTGGCAGATGTCATTTTGTAGGGCGCGTTTGGGCCTCCGATGGCAGCCAGGTTTGGAGGAGGGGGCAGCTTTGGTCTGGGAGGAATCCTCGTCCTTATGGAATTTTTTTAGCAAAAGCCCGGGACGGGACGCAGGCAAGTTGGTTTTGAAAGGAGTCACTTTTCCCCAAGAAGCCAAACTCAAGAGCCCACTTGGCAGGTGTCATTTTGTAGGGCGCGTTTGGGCCTCCGATGTCAGCCAGGTTTGGAGGAGGGGGCAGCTTTGGTCTGGGAGAAATCCTCGTCCTTATGGAATTTTTGTAGGCAAAAACCCCGCATGGGCCCCAGGCAAGTTAGGCAAGTTGGCTTTGAAAGGAGGCACTTTTCCCCAAGAAGCCAAACTCAAGAACTCACAATGCAGATGTCATTTTGAAGGGTGCGTTTGGGCCTCCGATGGCAGCCAGGTTTGGAGGAGGGGGCAGCTTTGGTCTGGGAGAAATCCTCGTCCTTATGGAATTTTTGTAGCAAAAGCCCAGCACGGGCCGCAGGCAAGTTAGGCAAGTTGGCTTTGAAAGGAGGCACTTTTCCCCAGAAAGCCAAACTCAAGAGCCCACTTGGCAGATGTCATTTTGTGGGGCGCGTTTGGGCCTCCGATGGCAGCCAGGTTTGGAGGAGGGGGCAGCTTTGGTCTGGGAGAAATCCTCGTCCTTATGGAATTTTTGTAGTCTAAAGCCCAGCACGGGCTGCAGGCAAGTTGGCTTTGAAAGGAGGCACTTTTCCGCAAGAAGCCAAACTCAGGAGCCCACTTGGCAGATGTCATTTTGTAGGGCGCGTTTGGGCCACTGATGGCAGCCAGGTTTGGAGGAGGGGGCAGCTTTGGTCTGGGAGAAATCCTCGTCCTTATGGAATTTTTGTAGGCAAAAGCCCAGCACGGGCCGCAGGCAAGTTGGCTTTGAAAGGAGGTACTTCCACCCAAGAAGCCAAACTCAAGAGCCCACTTGGCAGATGTCATTTTGTAGGGCGCGTTTGGGCCTCCGATGGCAGCCAGGTTTGGAGGAGGGGGCAGCTTTGGTCTGGGAGAAATCCTCGTCCTTATGGAATTTTTGTAGGCAAAAGCCCAGGACGGGCCGCAGGCAAGTTAGGCATGTTGGCTTTGAAAGGAGGCACTTTTCCCCAAGAAGCCAAACTCAAGAGCCCACTTGGCAGATGTCATTTTGTAGGGCGCGTTTGGGCCTCTGATGGCAGCCAGGTATGGAGGAGGGGGCAGCTTTGGTCTGGGAGAAATCCTCGTCCTTATGGAATTTTTGTACTCAAATGCCCAGGACGGGCCGCAGGCAAGTTAGGCATTTTGGCTCCGAAAGGAGGCACTTTTCCCCAAGAACCCAAACTCAAGAGCCCACTTGGCAGATGTCATTTTGTAGGGCGCGTTTGGGCCTCCGATGGCAGCCAGGTTTGGAGGAGGGGGCAGCTTTGGTCTGGGAGAAATCCCCGTCCTTATGGAATTTTTGGAGGCAAAAGCCCTGCATGGGCCGCAGGCAAGTTGACTCCGAAAGGAGGCACTTTTCCCCAGGAAGCCAAACTCAAGAGCCCACTTGGCAGATGTCATTTTGTAGGGCGCGTTTGGGCCTCCGATGGCAGCCAGGTTTGGAGGAGGGGGCAGCTTTGGTCTGGGAGAAATCCTCGTCCTTCTGGAATTTTTGGAGGCAAAAGCCCAGGAAGGGCCGCAGGCAAGTTAGGCAAGTTGGCTCCGAAAGGAGGCACTTTTCCCCAAGAAGCCAAACTCAAGAACCCTCAATGCAGATGTCATTTTGTAGGGCGCGTTTGGGCCTCCGATGGCATCCAGGTTTGGAGGAGGGGGCAGCTTTGGTCTGGGAGAAATCCTCGTCCTTATGGAATTTTTGTAGTCTAAAGCCCAGCACGGGCTGCAGGCAAGTTGGCTCCGAAAGGAGGCACTTCCACCCAAGAAGCCAAACTCAAGAGCCCACTTGGCAGGTGTCATTTTGTAGGGCACGTTTGGGCCTCCGATGGCAGCCAGGTTTGGAGGAGGGGGCAGCTTTGGTCTGGGAGAAATCCTCGTCCTTCTGGAATTTTTGTAGGCAAAAGCCCTGCATGGGCCGCAGGCAAGTTGACTCCGAAAGGAGGCACTTTTCCCCAAGAAGCCAAACTCAAGAACCCTCAATGCAGGTGTCATTTTGTGGGGCGCGTTTGGGCCTCCGATGGCAGCCAGGTTTGGAGGAGGGGGCAGCTTTGGTCTGGGAGAAATCCTCGTCCTTCTGGAATTTTTGGAGGCAAAAGCCCAGGACGGGCCGCAGGCAAGTTAGGCAATTTGGCTCCGAAAGGAGGCACTTTTCCCCAAGAAGCCAAACTCAAGAGCCCACTTGGCAGATGTCATTTTGTAGGGCGCGTTTGGGCCTCTGATGGCAGCGAGGTTTGGAGGAGGGGGCAGCTTTGGTCTGGGAGAAATCCTCGTCCTTATGGAATTTTTGTAGGCAAAAGCCCAGCACAGGCCGCAGGCAAGTTAGGCAAGTTGGCTCCGAAAGGAGGCACTTTTCCCCAAGAAGCCAAACTCAAGAGCCCACTTGGCAGGTGTCATTTTGTAGGGCACGTTTGGGCCTCCGATGGCAGCCAGGTTTGGAGGAGGGGGCAGCTTTGGTCTGGGAGAAATCCTCGTCCTTATGGAATTTTTGTAGGCAAAAGCCCTGCATGGGCCGCAGGCAAGTTGAGTCCGAAAGGAGGCACTTTTCCCCAGAAAGCCAAACTCAAGAGCCCACTTGGCAGATGTCATTTTGTAGGGCGCGTTTGGGCCTCCGATGGCAGCCAGGTTTGGAGGAGGGGGCAGCTTTGGTCTGGGAGGAATCCTCGTCCTTATGGAATTTTTGTAGCAAAAGCCCGGGACGGGACGCAGGCAAGTTGGTTTTGAAAGGAGTCACTTTTCCCCAAGAAGCCAAACTCAAGAGCCCACTTGGCAGGTGTCATTTTGTAGGGCGCGTTTGGGCCACCGATGTCAGCCAGGTTTGGAGGAGGGGGCAGCTTTGGTCTGGGAGAAATCCTCGTCCTTATGGAATTTTTGTAGGCAAAAACCCCGCATGGGCCGCAGGCAAGTTAGGCAAGTTGGCTTTGAAAGGAGGCACTTTTCCCCAAGAAGCCAAACTCAAGAACCCACAATGCAGATGTCATTTTGTAGGGCGCGTTTGGGCCTCCGATGGCAGCCAGGTTTGGAGGAGGGGGCAGCTTTGGTCTGGGAGAAATCCTCGTCCTTATGGAATTTTTGTAGGCAAAAGCCCAGCATGGGCCGCAGGCTAGTTAGGCAAGTTGGCTTCGAAAGGAGGCACTTCCACCCAAGAAGCCAAACTCAAGAGCCCACTTGGCAGGTGTCATTTTGTAGGGCACGTTTGGGCCTCCGATGGCAGCCAGGTTTGGCGGAGGGGGCAGCTTTGGTCTGGGAGAAATCCTCGTCCTTATGGAATTTTTGTAGTCTAAAGCCCAGCACGGGCTGCAGGCAAGTTGGCTTTGAAAGGAGGCACTTTTCCCCAAGAAGCCAAACTCAAGAGCCCACTTGGCAGGTGTCATTTTGTAGGGCACGTTTGGGCCTCCGATGGCAGCCAGGTTTGGAGGAGGGGGCAGCTTTGGCCTGGGAGAAATCCTCTTCCTTCTGGAATTTTTGGAGGCAAAAGCCCAGGACGGGCCGCAGGCAAGTTAGGCAAGTTGGCTCCGAAAGGAGGCACTTTTCCCCAAGAAGCCAAACTCAAGAACCCTCAATGCAGATGTCATTTTGTGGGGCGCGTTTGGGCCTCTGATGGCAGCCAGGTTTGGAGGAGGGGGCAGCTTTGGTCTGGGAGAAATCCTCGTCCTTATGGAATTTTTGTAGTCTAAAGCCCAGCACGGGCCGCAGGATAGTTAGGCAAGTTGGCTTTGAAAGGAGGCACTTTTCCGCAAGAAGCCAAACTCAAGAGCCCACTTGGCAGATGTCATTTTGTAGGGCGCGTTTGGGCCTCCGATGGCAGCCAGGTTTGGAGGAGGGGGCAGCTTTGGTCTGGGAGGAATCCTCGTCCTTATGGAATTTTTGTAGGCAACAGCCCAGGAAGGGCCGCAGGCAAGTTGGCTTTGAAAGGAGGTACTTCCACCCAAGAAGCCAAACTCAAGAGCCCACTTGGCAGATGTCATTTTGTAGGGCGCGTTTGGGCCTCCGATGACAGCCAGGTTTGGAGGAGGGGGCTGCTTTGGTCTGGGAGAAATCCTCGTCCTTATGGAATTTTTGTAGGCAAAACCCCTGCATGGGCCGCAGGCAAGTTGAGTCCGAAAGGAGGCACTTTTCCCCAAGAAGCCAAACTCAAGAGCCCACTTGGCAGATGTCATTTTGTAGGGCGCGTTTGGGCCTCCGATGGAAGCCAGGTTTGGAGGAGGGGGCAGCTTTGGTCTGGGAGGAATCCTCGTCCTTATGGAATTTTTGGAGGCAAAAGCCCGGGACGGGACGCAGGCAAGTTGGTTTTGAAAGGAGTCACTTTTCCCCAAGAAGCCAAACTCAAGAGCCCACTTGGCAGGTGTCATTTTGTAGGGCGCGTTTGGGCCTCCGATGTCAGCCAGGTTTGGAGGAGGGGGCAGCTTTGGTCTGGGAGAAATCCTCGTCCTTATGGAATTTTTGTAGGCAAAAACCCCGCATGGGCCGCAGGCAAGTTAGGCAAGTTGGCTTTGAAAGGAGGCACTTTTCCCCAAGAAGCCAAACTCAAGAACTCACAATGCAGATGTCATTTTGTAGGGCGCGTTTGGGCCTCCGATGGCAGCCAGGTTTGGAGGAGGGGGCAGCTTTGGTCTGGGAGAAATCCTCGTCCTTATGGAATTTTTGTAGTCTAAAGCCCAGCACGGGCTGCAGGCAAGTTGGCTTTGAAAGGAGGCACTTTCCCCCAAGAAGCCAAACTCAGGAGCCCACTTGGCAGATGTCATTTTGTAGGGCGCGTTTGGGCCACCGATGGCAGCCAGGTTTGGAGGAGGGGGCAGCTTTGGTCTGGGAGAAATCCTCGTCCTTATGGAATTTTTGTAGGCAAAAGCCCAGCACGGGCCGCAGGCAACTTGGCTTTGAAAGGAGGTACTTCCACCCAAGAAGCCAAACTCAAGAGCCCACTTGGCAGATGTCATTTTGTAGGGCGCGTTTGGGCCTCCGATGGCAGCCAGGTTTGGAGGAGGGGGCAGCTTTGGTCTGGGAGAAATCCTCGTCCTTATGGAATTTTTGTAGGCAAAAGCCCAGGACGGGCCGCAGGCAAGTTGGCTTTGAAAGGAGGCACTTCCACCCAAGAAGCCAAACTCAAGAGCCCACAATGCAGATGTCATTTTGTAGGGCACGTTTGGGCCTCCGATGGCAGCCAGGTTTGGAGGAGGGGGCAGCTTTGGTCTGGGAGAAATCCTCGTCCTTATGGAATTTTTGTAGGCAAACGCCCTGCATGGGCCGCAGGCAAGTTGACTCCGAAAGGAGGCACTTTTCCCCAAGAAGCCAAACTCAAGAGCCCACTTGGCAGATGTCATTTTGTAGGGCGCGTTTGGGCCTCCGATGGCAGCCAGGTTTGGAGGAGGGGGCAGCTTTGGTCTGGGAGAAATCCTTGTACTTATGGAATTTTTGTAGGCAAAAGCCCAGGACGGGCCGCAGGCAAGTTAGGCATGTTGGCTTTGAAAGGAGGCACTTTTCCCCAAGAAGCCAAACTCAAGAACCCGCAATGCAGATGTCCTTTTGTAGGGCGCGTTTGGGCCTCTGATGGCAGCCAGGTATGGAGGAGGGGGCAGCTTTGGTCTGGGAGAAATCCTCGTCCTTATGGAATTTTTGTACTCAAAAGCCCAGGACGGGCCGCAGGCAAGTTAGGCATTTTGGCTCCGAAAGGAGGCACTTTTCCGCAAGAAGCGAAACTCAAGAGCCCACTTGGCAGATGTCATTTTGTAGGGCGCGTTTGGGCCTCCGATGGCAGCCAGGTTTGGAGGAGGGGGCAGCTTTGGTCTGGGAGAAATCCCCGTCCTTATGGAATTTTTGGAGGCAAAAGCCCTGCATGGGCCGCAGGCAAGTTGACTTCGAAAGGAGGCACTTTTCCCCAGGAAGCCAAACTCAAGAGCCCACTTGGCAGATGTCATTTTGTAGGGCGCGTTTGGGCTCCGATGGCAGCCAGGTTTGGAGGAGGGGGCAGCTTTGGTCTGGGAGAAATCCTCGTCCTTATGGAATTTTTGTAGCAATAGCCCGGGACGGGACGCAGGCAAGTTGGTTTTGAAAGGAGGCACTTCCACCCAAGAAGCCAAACTCAAGAGCCCACTTGGCAGGTGTCATTTTGTAGGGCACGTTTGGGCCTCCGATGGCAGCCAGGTTTGGAGGAGGGGGCAGCTTTGGTCTGGGAGAAATCCTCGTCCTTCTGGAATTTTTGGAGGCAAAAGCCCAGGAAGGGCCGCAGGCAAGTTAGGCAAGTTGGCTCCGAAAGGAGGCACTTTTCCCCAAGAAGCCAAACTCAAGAACCCTCAATGCAGATGTCATTTTGTGGGGCGCGTTTGGGCCTCCGATGTCAGCCAGGTTTGGAGGAGGGGGCAGCTTTGGTCTGGGAGAAATCCTCGTCCTTATGGAATTTTTGTAGTCTAAAGCCCAGCACGTGCTGCAGGCAAGTTGGCTCGGAAAGGAGGCACTTTCCCCCAAGAAGCCAAACTCAGGAGCCCGCTTGGCAGATGTCATTTTGTAGGGCGCGTTTGGGCCACCGATGGCAGCCAGGTTTGGAGGAGGGGGCAGCTTTGGTCTGGGAGAAATCCTCGTCCTTATGGAATTTTTGTAGGCAAAAGCCCAGAATGGGCTGCAGGCTAGTTAGGCAAGTTGGCTTTGAAAGGAGGCACTTTTCCGCAAGAAGCCAATCTCAAGAGCCCACTTGGCAGATGTCATTTTGTAGGGCGCGTTTGGGCCTCCGATGGCAGCCAGGTTTGGAGGAGGGGGCAGCTTTGGTCTGGGAGAAATCCTCGTCCTTATGGAATTTTTGTAGGCAAAAGCCCAGGATGGGCCGCAGGCAAGTTGGCTTTGAAAGGAGGCACTTCCACCCAAGAAGCCAAACTCAAGAGCCCACTTGGCAGGTGTCATTTTGTAGGGCACGTTTGGGCCTCCGATGGCAGCCAGGTTTGGAGGAGGGGGCAGCTTTGGTCTGGGAGAAATCCTCGTCCTTCTGGAATTTTTGTAGGCAAAAGCTCTGCATGGGCCGCAGGCAAGTTGACTCCGAAAGGAGGCACTTTTCCCCAGGAAGCCAAACTCAAGAACCCTCAATGCAGGTGTCATTTTGTGGGGCGCGTTTGGGCCTCCGATGGCAGCCAGGTTTGGAGGAGGGGGCAGCTTTGGTCTGGGAGAAATCCTCGTCCTTCTGGAATTTTTGGAGGCAAAAGCCCAGGACGGGCCGCCGGCAAGTTAGGCAAGCTGTCTCCGAAAGGAGGCACTTTTCCCCAAGAAGCCAAACTCAAGAGCCCACTTGGCAGATGTCATTTTGTGGGGCGCGTTTGGGCCTCTGATGGCAGCCAGGTTTGGAGGAGGGGGCAGCTTTGGTCTGGGAGAAATCCTCGTCCTTATGGAATTTTTGTAGTCTAAAGCCCAGCACGGGCCGCAGGCTAGTTAGGCAAGTTGGCTTTGAAAGGAGGCACTTTTCCGCAAGAAGCCAATCTAAAGAGCCCACTTGGCAGATGTCATTTTGTAGGGCGCGTTTGGGCCTCCGATGGCAGCCAGGTTTGGAGGAGGGGGCAGCTTTGGTCTGGGAGAAATCCTCGTCCTTATGGAATTTTTGTAGGGAAAAGCCCAGGACGTGCCGCAGGCAAGTTGTCTTTGAAAGGAGGCACTTCCACCCAAGAAGCCAAACTCAAGAGCCCACTTGGCAGGTGTCATTTTGTAGGGCACGTTTGGGCCTCCGATGGCAGCCAGGTTTGGAGGAGGGGGCAGCTTTGGTCTGGGAGAAATCCTCGTCCTTCTGGAATTTTTGTAGGCAAAAGCCCTGCATGGGCCGCAGGCAAGTTGACTCCGAAAGGAGGCACTTTTCCCCAGGAAGCCAAACTCAAGAACCCTCAATGCAGGTGTCATTTTGTGGGGCGCGTTTGGGCCTCCGATGGCAGCCAGGTTTGGAGGAGGGGGCAGCTTTGGTCTGGGAGAAATCCTCGTCCTTATGGAATTTTTGGAGGCAAAAGCCCAGGACGGGCCGCAGGCAAGTTAGGCAAGTTGGCTCCGAAAGGAGGCACTTTTCCCCAAGAAGCCAAACTCAAGAGCCCACTTGGCAGATGTCATTTTGTGGGGCGCATTTGGGCCTCTGATGGCAGCCAGGTTTGGAGGAGGGGGCAGCTTTGGTCTGGGAGAAATCCTCGTCCTTATGGAATTTTTGTAGTCTAAAGCCCAGCACGGGCCGCAGGCTAGTTAGGCAAGTTGGCTTTGAAAGGAGGCACTTTCCCCCAAGAAGCCAAACTCAAGAGCCCACTTGGCAGATGTCATTTTGTAGGGCGCGTTTGGGCCTCCGATGGCAGCCAGGTTTGGAGGAGGGGGCAGCTTTGGTCTGGGAGAAATCCTCGTCCTTATGGAATTTTTGTAGGCAAAAGCCCAGGACGGGCCGCAGGCAAGTTGGCTTTGAAAGGAGGTACTTCCACCCAAGAAGCCAAACTCAAGAGCCCACTTGGCAGGTGTCATTTTGTAGGGCACGTTTGGGCCTCCGATGGCAGCCAGGTTTGGAGGAGGGGGCAGCTTTGGTCTGGGAGAAATCCTCGTCCTTATGGAATTTTTGTAGGCAAAAGCCCAGGACGGGCCGCAGGCAAGTTGGCTTTGAAAGGAGGCACTTCCACCCAAGAAGCCAAACTCAAGAGCCCACTTGGCAGATGTCATTTTGTAGGGCGCGTTTGGGCCTCCGATGGCAGCCAGGTTTGGAGGAGGGGGCAGCTTTGGTCTGGGAGAAATCCTCGTCCTTATGGAATTTTTGTAGCAAAAGCCCGGGACGGGACACAGGCAAGTTGGTTTTGAAAGGAGTCACTTTTCCCCAAGAAGCCAAACTCAAGAGCCCACTTGGCAGGTGTCATTTTGTAGGGCACGTTTGGGCCTCTGATGGCAGCCAGGTTTGGAGGAGGGGGCAGCTTTGGCCTGGGAGAAATCCTCGTCCTTATGGAATTTTTGGAGGCAAAAGCCCAGGACGGGCCGCAGGCAAGTTAGGCAAGTTGGCTCCGAAAGGAGGCACTTTTCCCCAAGAAGCCAAACTGAAGAACCCTCAATGCAGATGTCATTTTGTGGGGCGCGTTTGGGCCTCCGATGGCAGCCAGGTTTGGAGGAGGGGGCAGCTTTGGTCTGGGAGAAATCCTCGTCCTTCTGGAATTTTTGTAGCAAAAGCCCGGGACGGGACACAGGCAAGTTGGTTTTGAAAGGAGTCACTTTTCCCCAAGAAGCCAAACTCAAGAGCCCACTTGGCAGGTGTCATTTTGTAGGGCACGTTTGGGCCTCCGATGGCAGCCAGGTTTGGAGGAGGGGGCAGCTTTGGTCTGGGAGAAATCCTCGTCCTTCTGGAATTTTTGGAGGCAAAAGCCCAGGACGGGCCGCAGGCAAGTTAGGCAAGTTGGCTCCGAAAGGAGGCACTTTTCCCCAAGAAGCCAAACTCAAGAACCCTCAATGCAGATGTCATTTTGTGGGGCGCGTTTGGGCCTCCGATGGCAGCCAGGTTTGGAGGAGGGGGCAGCTTTGGTCTGGGAGAAATCCTCGTCCTTATGGAATTTTTGTAGTCAAAAGCCCAGCACGGGCCGCAGGCTAGTTAGGCAAGTTGGCTTTGAAAGGAGGCACTTTTCCGCAAGAAGCCAAACTCAAGAGCCCACTTGGCAAATGTCATTTTGTAGGGCGCGTTTGGGCCTCCGATGGCAGCCAGGTTTGGAGGAGGGGGCAGCTTTGGTCTGGGAGAAATCCTCGTCCTTATGGAATTTTTGTAGCAAAAGCCCAGGACGGGCCGCAGGCAAGTTGGCTTTGAAAGGAGGCACTTCCACCCAAGAAGCCAAACTCAAGAGCCCACTTGGCAGGTGTCATTTTGTAGGGCACGTTTGGGCCTCCGATGGCAGCCAGGTTTGGAGGAGGGGGCAGCTTTGGTCTGGGAGAAATCCTCGTCCTTCTGGAATTTTTGTAGGCAAAAGCCCTGCATGGGCCGCAGGCAAGTTGACTCCGAAAGGAGGCACTTTTCCCCAAGAAGCCAAACTCAAGAACCCTCAATGCAGGTGTCATTTTGTGGGGCGCGTTTGGGCCTCCGATGGCAGCCAGGTTTGGAGGAGGGGGCAGCTTTGGTCTGGGAGAAATCCTCGTCCTTCTGGAATTATTGGAGGCAAAAGCCCAGGACGGGCCGCAGGCAAGTTAGGCAATTTGGCTCCGAAAGGAGGCACTTTTCCCCAAGAAGCCAAACTCAAGAGCCCACTTGGCAGATGTCATTTTGTAGGGCGCGTTTGGGCCTCTGATGGCAGCCAGGTTTGGAGGAGGGGGCAGCTTTGGTCTGGGAGAAATCCTCGTCCTTCTGGAATTTTTGTAGTCTAAAGCCCAGCACGGGCCGCAGGCTAATTAGGCAAGTTGGCTTTGAAAGGAGGCACTTTCCCCCAAGAAGCCAAACTCAAGAGCCCACTTGGCAGATGTCATTTTGTAGGGCGCGTTTGGGCCTCCGATGGCAGCCAGGTTTGGAGGAGGGGGCAGCTTTGGTCTGGGAGAAATCCTCGTCCTTATGGAATTTTTGTAGGCAAAAGCCCAGGACGGGCCGCAGGCAAGTTGGCTTTGAAAGGAGGTACTTCCACCCAAGAAGCCAAACTCAAGAGCCCACTTGGCAGGTGTCATTTTGTAGGGCACGTTTGGGCCTCCGATGGCAGCCAGGTTTGGAGGAGGGGGCAGCTTTGGTCTGGGAGAAATCCTCGTCCTTATGGAATTTTTGTAGGCAAAAGCCCAGGACGGGCCGCAGGCAAGTTGGCTTTCAAAGGAGGCACTTCCACCCAAGAAGCCAAACTCAAGAGCCCACTTGGCAGATGTCATTTTGTAGGGCACGTTTGGGCCTCCGATGGCAGCCAGGTTTGGAGGAGGGGGCAGCTTTGGTCTGGGAGAAATCCTCGTCCTTCTGGAATTTTTGTAGCAAAAGCCCGGGACGGGACACAGGCAAGTTGGTTTTGAAAGGAGTCACTTTTCCCCAAGAAGCCAAACTCAAGAGCCCACTTGGCAGGTGTCATTTTGTAGGGCACGTTTGGGCCTCTGATGGCAGCCAGGTTTGGAGGAGGGGGCAGCTTTGGCCTGGGAGAAATCCTCGTCCTTATGGAATTTTTGGAGGCAAAAGCCCAGGACGGGCCGCAGGCAAGTTAGGCAAGTTGGCTCCGAAAGGAGGCACTTTTCCCCAAGAAGCCAAACTGAAGAACCCTCAATGCAGATGTCATTTTGTGGGGCGCGTTTGGGCCTCCGATGGCAGCCAGGTTTGGAGGAGGGGGCAGCTTTGGTCTGGGAGAAATCCTCGTCCTTATGGAATTTTTGTAGCAAAAGCCCGGGACGGGACACAGGCAAGTTGGTTTTGAAAGGAGTCACTTTTCCCCAAGAAGCCAAACTCAAGAGCCCACTTGGCAGGTGTCATTTTGTAGGGCACGTTTGGGCCTCCGATGGCAGCCAGGTTTGGAGGAGGGGGCAGCTTTGGTCTGGGAGAAATCCTCGTCCTTCTGGAATTTTTGGAGGCAAAAGCCCAGGACGGGCCGCAGGCAAGTTAGGCAAGTTGGCTCCGAAAGGAGGCACTTTTCCCCAAGAAGCCAAACTCAAGAACCCTCAATGCAGATGTCATTTTGTGGGGCGCGTTTGGGCCTCCGATGGCAGCCAGGTTTGGAGGAGGGGGCAGCTTTGGTCTGGGAGAAATCCTCGTCCTTATGGAATTTTTGTAGTCAAAAGCCCAGCACGGGCCGCAGGCTAGTTAGGCAAGTTGGCTTTGAAAGGAGGCACTTTTCCGCAAGAAGCCAAACTCAAGAGCCCACTTGGCAAATGTCATTTTGTAGGGCGCGTTTGGGCCTCCGATGGCAGCCAGGTTTGGAGGAGGGGGCAGCTTTGGTCTGGGAGAAATCCTCGTCCTTATGGAATTTTTGTAGCAAAAGCCCAGGACGGGCCGCAGGCAAGTTGGCTTTGAAAGGAGGCACTTCCACCCAAGAAGCCAAACTCAAGAGCCCACTTGGCAGGTGTCATTTTGTAGGGCACGTTTGGGCCTCCGATGGCAGCCAGGTTTGGAGGATGGGGCAGCTTTGGTCTGGGAGAAATCCTCGTCCTTCTGGAATTTTTGTAGGCAAAAGCCCTGCATGGGCCGCAGGCAAGTTGACTCCGAAAGGAGGCACTTTTCCCCAAGAAGCCAAACTCAAGAACCCTCAATGCAGGTGTCATTTTGTGGGGCGCGTTTGGGCCTCCGATGGCAGCCAGGTTTGGAGGAGGGGGCAGCTTTGGTCTGGGAGAAATCCTCGTCCTTATGGAATTTTTGGAGGCAAAAGCCCAGGACGGGCCGCAGGCAAGTTAGGCAATTTGGCTCCGAAAGGAGGCACTTTTCCCCAAGAAGCCAAACTCAAGAGCCCACTTGGCAGATGTCATTTTGTAGGGCGCGTTTGGGCCTCTGATGGCAGCCAGGTTTGGAGGAGGGGGCAGCTTTGGTCTGGGTGAAATCCTCGTCCTTATGGAATTTTTGGAGGCAAAAGCCCTGCATGGGCCGCCGGCAAGTTGACTCCCAAAGGAGGCACTTTTCCCCAAGAAGCCAAACTCAAGAGCCCGCTTGGCAGATGTCATTTTGTAGGGCGCGTTTGGGCCTCCGATGGCAGCCAGGTTTGGCGGAGGGGGCAGCTTTGGTCTGGGAGGAATCCTCGTCCTTATGGAATTTTTGTAGCAAACGTCCGGGACGGGACGCAGGCAAGTTGGTTTTGAAAGGAGTCACTTTTCCCCAAGAAGCCAAACTCAAGAGCCCGCTTGGCAGATGTCATTTTGTAGGGCGCGTTTGGGCCTCCGATGGCAGCCAGGTTTGGCGGAGGGGGCCGCTTTGGTCTGGGTGGAATCCTCGTCCTTATGGAATTTTTGTAGCAAACGTCCGGGACGGGACGCAGGCAAGTTGGTTTTGAAAGGAGGCACTTTTCCCCAAGAAGCCAAACTCAAGAACCCACAATGCAGATGTCATTTTGTAGGGCGCGTTTGGGCCTCCGATGGCAGCCAGGTTTGGAGGAGGGGGCAGCTTTGTTCTGGGAGAAATCCTCGTCCTTATGGAATTTTTGTAGGCAAAAGACCTGCATGGGCCGCCGGCAAGTTGACTCCGAAAGGAGTCACTTTTCCCCAAGAAGCCAAACTCAAGAGCCCACTTGGCAGGTGTCATTTTGTAGGGCGCGTTTGGGCCTCCGATGGCAGCCAGGTTTGGAGGAGGGGGCAGCTTTGGTCTGGGAGAAATCCTCGTCCTTATGGAATTTTTGTAGGCAAAACCCCTGCATGAGCCGCAGGCAAGTTGACTCCGAAAGGAGGCACTTTTCCCCAGAAAGCCAAACTCAAGAGCCCACTTGGCAGATGTCATTTTGTAGGGCGCGTTTGGGCCTCCGATGGCAGCCAGGTTTGGAGGAGGGTGCAGCATTGGTCTGGGAGGAATCCTCGTCCTTATGGAATTTTTGTAGCAAAAGCCCGGGACGGGACGCAGGCAAGTTGGTTTTGAAAGGAGTCACTTTTCCGCAAGAAGCCAAACTCAAGAGCCGACTTGGCAGGTGTCATTTTGTAGGGCGCGTTTGGGCCTCCGATGTCACCCAGGTTTGGAGGAGGGGGCAGCTTTGGCCTGGGAGAAATCCTCGTCCTTATGGAATTTTTGTAGGCAAAAACCCCACATGGGCCGCAGGCAAGTTAGGCAAGTTGACTCCGAAAGGAGGCACTTTTCCCCAAGAAGCCAAACTCAAGAACCCTCAATGCAGATGTCATTTTGTGGGGCGCGTTTGGGCCTCCGATGGCAGCCAGGTTTGGAGGAGGGGGCAGCTTTGGTCTGGGAGAAATCCTCGTCCTTATGGAATTTTTGTAGTCTAAAGCCCAGCACGGGCCGCAGGCTAGTTAGGCAAGTTGGCTTTGAAAGGAGGCACTTTTCCGCAAGAAGCCAAACTCAAGAGCCCACTTGGCAGATGTCATTTTGTAGGGCGCGTTTGGGCCTCCGATGGCAGCCAGGTTTGGAGGAGGGGGCAGCTTTGGTCTGGGAGAAATCCTCGTCCTTATGGAATTTTTGGAGGCAAAAGCCCAGGACGGGCCGCAGGCAAGTTGGCTTTGAAAGGAGGCACTTCCACCCAAGAAGCCAAACTCAAGAGCCCACTTGGCAGGTGTCATTTTGTAGGGCACGTTTGGGCCTCCGATGGCAGCCAGGTTTGGAGGAGGGGGCAGCTTTGGTCTGGGAGAAATCCTCGTCCTTATGGAATTTTTGTAGGCAAAAGCCCTGCATGGGCCGCAGGCAAGTTGACTCCGAAAGGAGGCACTTTTCCCCAGGAAGCCAAACTCAAGAACCCTCAATGCAGGTGTCATTTTGTGGGGCGCGTTTGGGCCTCCGATGGCAGCCAGGTTTGGAGGAGGGGGCAGCTTTGGTCTGGGAGAAATCCTCGTCCTTATGGAATTTTTGTAGGCAAAAGCCCAGGACGGGCCGCAGGCAAGTTGGCTTTGAAAGGAGGTACTTCCACCCAAGAAGCCAAACTCAAGAGCCCACTTGGCAGATGTCATTTTGTAGGGCACGTTTCGGCCTCCGATGGCAGCCAGGTTTGGAGGAGGGGGCAGCTTTGGTCT
Organism: Cinclus cinclus; assembly: GCF_963662255.1. Classification (NCBI taxonomy): domain Eukaryota; kingdom Metazoa; phylum Chordata; class Aves; order Passeriformes; family Cinclidae; genus Cinclus; species Cinclus cinclus. Next base: position 28,050 of record NW_026912267.1, on the reverse strand, counting down.
GGGAGAAATCCTCGTCCTTATGGAATTTTTGTAGGCAAAAACCCCGCATGGGCCGCAGGCAAGTTAGGCAAGTTGCTTTGAAAGGAGGCACTTTCCCCCAAGAAGCCAAACTCAAGAAGCCTCAATGCAGATGTCATTTTGTGGGTCGCGTTTGGGCCACCGATGGCAGCCAGGTTTGGAGGAGGGGGCAGCTTTGGTCTGGGAGAAATCCTCGTCCTTATGGAATTTTTGTAGTCTAAAGCCCAGCACGGGCTGCAGGCAAGTTGGCTTTGAAAGGAGGCACTTTCCCCCAAGAAGCCAAACTCAGGAGCGCACTTGGCAGATGTCATTTTGTAGGGCGCGTTTGGGCCTCCGATGGCAGCCAGGTTTGGAGGAGGGGGCAGCTTTGGTCTGGGAGAAATCCTCGTCCTTATGGAATTTTTGTAGGCAAAAGCCCAGGACGGGCCGCAGGCAAGTTGGCTTTGAAAGGAGGCACTTCCACCCAAGAAGCCAAACTCAAGAGCCCACTTGGCAGGTGTCATTTTGCAGGGCACGTTTGGGCCTCCAATGGCAGCCAGGTTTGCAGGAGGGGGCAGCTTTGGTCTGGGAGAAATCCTCGTCCTTATGGAATTTTTGGAGGCAAAAGCCCTGCATGGGCCGCAGGCAATTTGGCTCCGAAAGGAGGCACTTTTCCCCAAGAAGCCAAACTCAAGAGCCCACTTGGCAGATGTCATTTTGTAGGGCGCGTTTGGGCCTCTGATGGCAGCCAGGTTTGGAGGAGGGGGCAGCTTTGGTCTGGGAGAAATCCTCGTCCTTATGGAATTTTTGTAGGCAAAAGCCCAGCACGGGCCGCAGGCTAGTTAGGCAAGTTGGCTCCGAAAGGAGGCACTTTTCCCCAAGAAGCCAAACTCAAGAGCCCACTTGGCAGGTGTCATTTTGTAGGGCGCGTTTGGGCCTCCGATGGCAGCCAGGTTTGGAGGAGGGGGCAGCTTTGGTCTGGGAGAAATCCTCGTCCTTATGGAATTTTTGTAGGCAAAACCCCTGCATGAGCCGCAGGCAAGTTGACTCCGAAAGGAGGCACTTTTCCCCAGAAAGCCAAACTCAAGAGCCCACTTGGCAGATGTCATTTTGTAGGGCGCGTTTGGGCCTCCGATGGCAGCCAGGTTTGGAGGAGGGGGCAGCTTTGGTCTGGGAGGAATCCTCGTCCTTATGGAATTTTTGTAGCAAAAGCCCGGGACGGGACGCAGGCAAGTTGGTTTTGAAAGGAGTCACTTTTCCCCAAGAAGCCAAACTCAAGAGCCCACTTGGCAGGTGTCATTTTCTAGGGCGCGTTTGGGCCTCCGATGTCAGCCAGGTTTGGAGGAGGGGGCAGCTTTGGTCTGGGAGAAATCCTCGTCCTTCTGGAATTTTTGTAGGCAAAAGCCCTGCATGGGCCGCAGGCAAGTTGACTCCGAAAGGAGGCACTTTTCCCCAGGAAGCCAAACTCAAGAACCCTCAATGCAGGTGTCATTTTGTGGGGCGCGTTTGGGCCTCCGATGGCAGCCAGGTTTGGAGGAGGGGGCAGCTTTGGTCTGGGAGAAATCCTCGTCCTTATGGAATTTTTGTAGGCAAAAGCCCAGGACGGGCCGCAGGCAAGTTGGCTTTGAAAGGAGGTACTTCCACACAAGAAGCCAAACTCAAGAGCCCACTTGGCAGATGTCATTTTGTAGGGCACGTTTCGGCCTCCGATGGCAGCCAGGTTTGGAGGAGGGGGCAGCTTTGGTCTGGGAGAAATCCTCGTCCTTATGGAATTTTTGTAGGCAAAAGCCCTGCATGGGCCGCAGGCAAGTTGACTCCGAAAGGAGGCACATTTCCCCAGAAAGCCAAACTCAAGAGCCCACAATGCAGATGTCATTTTGTAGGGCGCGTTTGGGCCTCCGATGGCAGCCAGGTTTGGAGGAGGGGGCAGGTTTGGTCTGGGAGGAATCCTCGTCCTTATGGAATTTTTGTAGCAAAAGCCCGGGACGGGACGCAGGCAAGTTGGTTTTGAAAGGAGTCACTTTTCCCCAAGAAGCCAAACTCAAGAGCCCACTTGGCAGGTGTCATTTTGTAGGGCGCGTTTGGGCCTCCGATGGCAGCCAGGTTTGGAGGAGGGGGCAGCTTTGGTCTGGGAGAAATCCTCGTCCTTATGGAATTTTTGTAGGCAAAAACCCCGCATGGGCCGCAGGCAATTTAGGCAAGTTGCTTTGAAAGGAGGCACTTTTCCCCAAGAAGCCAAACTCAAGAACCCACAATGCAGATGTCATTTTGTAGGGCGCGTTTGGGCCTCCGATGGCAGCCAGGTTTGGAGGAGGGGGCAGCTTTGGTCTGGGAGAAATCCTCGTCCTTATGGAATTTTTGTAGCAAAAGCCCGGGACGGGACACAGGCAAGTTGGTTTTGAAAGGAGTCACTTTTCCCCAAGAAGCCAAACTCAAGAGCCCACTTGGCAGGTGTCATTTTGTAGGGCACGTTTGGGCCTCCGATGGCAGCCAGGTTTGGAGGAGGGGGCAGCTTTGGCCTGGGAGAAATCCTGGTCCTTCTGGAATTTTTGGAGGCAAAAGCCCAGGACGGGACGCAGGCAAGTTAGGCAAGTTGGCTCCGAAAGGAGGCACTTTTCCCCAAGAAGCCAAACTCAAGAACCCTCAATTCAGATGTCATTTTGTGGGGCGCGTTTGGGCCTCCGATGGCAGCCAGGTTTGGAGGAGGGGGCAGCTTTGGTCTGGGAGAAATCCTCGTCCTTATGGAATTTTTGTAGTCAAAAGCCCAGCACGGGCCGCAGGCTAGTTAGGCAAGTTGGCTTTGAAAGGAGGCACTTTTCCGCAAGAAGCCAAACTCAAGAGCCCACTTGGCAAATGTCATTTTGTAGGGCGCGTTTGGGCCTCCGATGGCAGCCAGGTTTGGAGGAGGGGGCAGCTTTGGTCTGGGAGGAATCCTCGTCCTTATGGAATTTTTGTAGCAAAAGCCCGGGACGGGACACAGGCAAGTTGGTTTTGAAAGGAGTCGCTTTTCCCCAAGAAGCCAAACTCAAGAGCCCACTTGGCAGGTGTCATTTTCTAGGGCGCGTTTGGGCCTCCGATGTCAGCCAGGTTTGGAGGAGGGGGCAGCTTTGGTCTGGGAGAAATCCTCGTCCTTATGGAATTTTTGTAGGCAAAAACCCCGCATGGGCCGCAGGCAAGTTAGGCAAGTTGACTCCGAAAGGAGGCACTTTTCCCCAAGAAGCCAAACTCAAGAACCCTCAATGCAGATGTCATTTTGTGGGGCGCGTTTGGGCCTCCGACGGCAGCCAGGTTTGGAGGAGGGGGCAGCTTTGGTCTGGGAGAAATCCTCGTCCTTATGGAATTTTTGTAGTCTAAAGCCCAGCACGGGCCGCAGGCTAGTTAGGCAAGTTGGCTTTGAAAGGAGGCACTTTTCCGCAAGAAGCCAAACTCAAGAGCCCACTTGGCAGATGTCATTTTGTAGGGCGCGTTTGGGCCTCCGATGGCAGCCAGGTTTGGAGGAGGGGGCAGCTTTGGTCTGGGAGAAATCCTCGTCCTTATGGAATTTTTGTAGGCAAAAGCCCTGCATGGGCCGCAGGCAAGTTGACTCCGAAAGGAGGCACTTTTCCCCAGGAAGCCAAACTCAAGAACCCTCAATGCAGGTGTCATTTTGTGGGGCGCGTTTGGGCCTCCGATGGCAGCCAGGTTTGGAGGAGGGGGCAGCTTTGGTCTGGGAGAAATCCTCGTCCTTATGGAATTTTTGTAGGCAAAAGCCCAGGACGCGCCGCAGGCAAGTTGGCTTTGAAAGGAGGTACTTCCACACAAGAAGCCAAACTCAAGAGCCCACTTGGCAGATGTCATTTTGTAGGGCACGTTTGGGCCTCCGATGTCAGCCAGGTTTGGAGGAGGGGGCAGCTTTGGTCTGGGAGAAATCCTCGTCCTTATGGAATTTTTGTAGGCAAAAACCCCACATGGGCCGCAGGCAAGTTAGGCAAGTTGACTCCGAAAGGAGGCACTTTTCCCCAAGAAGCCAAACTCAAGAACCCTCAATGCAGATGTCATTTTGTGGGGCGCGTTTGGGCCTCCGATGGCAGCCAGGTTTGGAGGAGGGGGCAGCTTTGGTCTGGGAGAAATCCTCGTCCTTATGGAATTTTTGTAGCAAAAGCCCAGGACGGGCCGCAGGCAAGTTGGCTTTGAAAGGAGGCACTTCCACCCAAGAAGCCAAACTCAAGAGCCCACTTGGCAGGTGTCATTTTGTAGGGCACGTTTGGGCCTCCGATGGCAGCCAGGTTTGGAGGAGGGGGCAGCTTTGGTCTGGGAGAAATCCTCGTCCTTATGGAATTTTTGTAGGCAAAAGCCCTGCATGGGCCGCAGGCAAGTTGACTCCGAAAGGAGGCACTTTTCCCCAGGAAGCCAAACTCAAGAACCCTCAATGCAGGTGTCATTTTGTGGGGCGCGTTTGGGCCTCCGATGGCAGCCAGGTTTGGAGGAGGGGGCAGCTTTGGTCTGGGAGAAATCCTCGTCCTTATGGAATTTTTGTAGGCAAAAGCCCAGGACGGGCCGCAGGCAAGTTGGCTTTGAAAGGAGGTACTTCCACCCAAGAAGCCAAACTCAAGAGCCCACTTGGCAGATGTCATTTTGTAGGGCACGTTTCGGCCTCCGATGGCAGCCAGGTTTGGAGGAGGGGGCAGCTTTGGTCTGGGAGAAATCCTCGTCCTTATGGAATTTTTGTAGGCAAAAACCCCGCATGGGCCGCAGGCAAGTTAGGCAAGTTGCTTTGAAAGGAGGCACTTTCCCCCAAGAAGCCAAACTCAAGAAGCCTCAATGCAGATGTCATTTTGTGGGTCGCGTTTGGGCCACCGATGGCAGCCAGGTTTGGAGGAGGGGGCAGCTTTGGTCTGGGAGAAATCCTCGTCCTTATGGAATTTTTGTAGTCTAAAGCCCAGCACGGGCTGCAGGCAAGTTGGCTTTGAAAGGAGGCACTTTCCCCCAAGAAGCCAAACTCAGGAGCGCACTTGGCAGATGTCATTTTGTAGGGCGCGTTTGGGCCTCCGATGGCAGCCAGGTTTGGAGGAGGGGGCAGCTTTGGTCTGGGAGAAATCCTCGTCCTTATGGAATTTTTGTAGGCAAAAGCCCAGGACGGGCCGCAGGCAAGTTGGCTTTGAAAGGAGGCACTTCCACCCAAGAAGCCAAACTCAAGAGCCCACTTGGCAGGTGTCATTTTGTAGGGCACGTTTGGGCCTCCAATGGCAGCCAGGTTTGGAGGAGGGGGCAGCTTTGGTCTGGGAGAAATCCTCGTCCTTATGGAATTTTTGTAGGCAAAAGCCCAGCACGGGCCGCAGGCTAGTTAGGCAAGTTGGCTCCGAAAGGAGGCACTTTTCCCCAAGAAGCCAAACTCAAGAGCCCACTTGGCAGGTGTCATTTTGTAGGGCGCGTTTGGGCCTCCGATGGCAGCCAGGTTTGGAGGAGGGGGCAGCTTTGGTCTGGGAGAAATCCTCGTCCTTATGGAATTTTTGTAGGCAAAAGCCCTGCATGGGCCGCCGGCAAGTTGACTCCGAAAGGAGGCACTTTTCCCCAAGAAGCCAAACTCAAGAGCCCGCTTGGCAGATGTCATTTTGTAGGGCGCGTTTGGGCCTCCGATGGCAGCCAGGTTTGGCGGAGGGGGCAGCTTTGGTCTGGGAGGAATCCTCGTCCTTATGGAATTTTTGGAGGCAAAAGCCCTGCATGGGCCGCCGGCAAGTTGACTCCGAAAGGAGGCAATTTTCCCCAAGAAGCCAAACTCAAGAGCCCACTTGGCAGGTGTCATTTTGTAGGGCGCGTTTGGGCCTCCGATGGCAGCCAGGTTTGGAGGAGGGGGCAGCTTTGGTCTGGGAGAAATCCTCGTCCTTATGGAATTTTTGTAGGCAAAACCCCTGCATGAGCCGCAGGCAAGTTGACTCCGAAAGGAGGCACTTTTCCCCAGAAAGCCAAACTCAAGAGCCCACTTGGCAGATGTCATTTTGTAGGGCGCGTTTGGGCCTCCGATGGCAGCCAGGTTTGGAGGAGGGGGCAGCTTTGGTCTGGGAGGAATCCTCGTCCTTATGGAATTTTTGTAGCAAAAGCCCGGGACGGGACGCAGGCAAGTTGGTTTTGAAAGGAGTCACTTTTCCCCAAGAAGCCAAACTCAAGAGCCCACTTGGCAGGTGTCATTTTCTAGGGCGCGTTTGGGCCTCCGATGTCAGCCAGGTTTGGAGGAGGGGGCAGCTTTGGTCTGGGAGAAATCCTCGTCCTTCTGGAATTTTTGTAGGCAAAAGCCCTGCATGGGCCGCAGGCAAGTTGACTCCGAAAGGAGGCACTTTTCCCCAGGAAGCCAAACTCAAGAACCCTCAATGCAGGTGTCATTTTGTGGGGCGCGTTTCGGCCTCCGATGGCAGCCAGGTTTGGAGGAGGGGGCAGCTTTGGTCTGGGAGAAATCCTCGTCCTTATGGAATTTTTGTAGGCAAAAGCCCAGGACGGGCCGCAGGCAAGTTGGCTTTGAAAGGAGGTACTTCCACACAAGAAGCCAAACTCAAGAGCCCACTTGGCAGATGTCATTTTGTAGGGCACGTTTCGGCCTCCGATGGCAGCCAGGTTTGGAGGAGGGGGCAGCTTTGGTCTGGGAGGAATCCTCGTCCTTATGGAATTTTTGTAGCAAAAGCCCGGGACGGGACGCAGGCAAGTTGGTTTTGAAAGGAGTCACTTTTCCCCAAGAAGCCAAACTCAAGAGCCCACTTGGCAGGTGTCATTTTGTAGGGCGCGTTTGGGCCTCCGATGGCAGCCAGGTTTGGAGGAGGGGGCAGCTTTGGTCTGGGAGAAATCCTCGTCCTTATGGAATTTTTGTAGGCAAAAACCCCGCATGGGCCGCAGGCAATTTAGGCAAGTTGCTTTGAAAGGAGGCACTTTTCCCCAAGAAGCCAAACTCAAGAACCCACAATGCAGATGTCATTTTGTAGGGCGCGTTTGGGCCTCCGATGGCAGCCAGGTTTGGAGGAGGGGGCAGCTTTGGTCTGGGAGAAATCCTCGTCCTTATGGAATTTTTGTAGCAAAAGCCCGGGACGGGACACAGGCAAGTTGGTTTTGAAAGGAGTCACTTTTCCCCAAGAAGCCAAACTCAAGAGCCCACTTGGCAGGTGTCATTTTGTAGGGCACGTTTGGGCCTCCGATGGCAGCCAGGTTTGGAGGAGGGGGCAGCTTTGGCCTGGGAGAAATCCTGGTCCTTCTGGAATTTTTGGAGGCAAAAGCCCAGGACGGGACGCAGGCAAGTTAGGCAAGTTGGCTCCGAAAGGAGGCACTTTTCCCCAAGAAGCCAAACTCAAGAACCCTCAATTCAGATGTCATTTTGTGGGGCGCGTTTGGGCCTCCGATGGCAGCCAGGTTTGGAGGAGGGGGCAGCTTTGGTCTGGGAGAAATCCTCGTCCTTATGGAATTTTTGTAGTCAAAAGCCCAGCACGGGCCGCAGGCTAGTTAGGCAAGTTGGCTTTGAAAGGAGGCACTTTTCCGCAAGAAGCCAAACTCAAGAGCCCACTTGGCAAATGTCATTTTGTAGGGCGCGTTTGGGCCTCCGATGGCAGCCAGGTTTGGAGGAGGGGGCAGCTTTGGTCTGGGAGGAATCCTCGTCCTTATGGAATTTTTGTAGCAAAAGCCCGGGACGGGACACAGGCAAGTTGGTTTTGAAAGGAGTCACTTTTCCCCAAGAAGCCAAACTCAAGAGCCCACTTGGCAGGTGTCATTTTCTAGGGCGCGTTTGGGCCTCCGATGTCAGCCAGGTTTGGAGGAGGGGGCAGCTTTGGTCTGGGAGAAATCCTCGTCCTTATGGAATTTTTGTAGGCAAAAACCCCGCATGGGCCGCAGGCAAGTTAGGCAAGTTGACTCCGAAAGGAGGCACTTTTCCCCAAGAAGCCAAACTCAAGAACCCTCAATGCAGATGTCATTTTGTGGGGCGCGTTTGGGCCTCCGACGGCAGCCAGGTTTGGAGGAGGGGGCAGCTTTGGTCTGGGAGAAATCCTCGTCCTTATGGAATTTTTGTAGTCTAAAGCCCAGCACGGGCCGCAGGCTAGTTAGGCAAGTTGGCTTTGAAAGGAGGCACTTTTCCGCAAGAAGCCAAACTCAAGAGCCCACTTGGCAGATGTCATTTTGTAGGGCGCGTTTGGGCCTCCGATGGCAGCCAGGTTTGGAGGAGGGGGCAGCTTTGGTCTGGGAGAAATCCTCGTCCTTCTGGAATTTTTGTAGGCAAAAGCCCTGCATGGGCCGCAGGCAAGTTGACTCCGAAAGGAGGCACTTTTCCCCAGGAAGCCAAACTCAAGAACCCTCAATGCAGGTGTCATTTTGTGGGGCGCGTTTGGGCCTCCGATGGCAGCCAGGTTTGGAGGAGGGGGCAGCTTTGGTCTGGGAGAAATCCTCGTCCTTATGGAATTTTTGTAGGCAAAAGCCCAGGACGCGCCGCAGGCAAGTTGGCTTTGAAAGGAGGTACTTCCACACAAGAAGCCAAACTCAAGAGCCCACTTGGCAGATGTCATTTTGTAGGGCACGTTTGGGCCTCCGATGGCAGCCAGGTTTGGAGGAGGGGGCAGTTTTGGTCTGGGAGAAATCCTCGTCCTTCTGGAATTTTTGTAGGCAAAAGCCCTGCATGGGCCGCAGGCAAGTTGACTCCGAAAGGAGGCACATTTCCCCAGAAAGCCAAACTCAAGAGCCCACAATGCAGATGTCATTTTGTAGGGCGCGTTTGGGCCTCCGATGGCAGCCAGGTTTGGAGGAGGGGGCAGCTTTGGTCTGGGAGGAATCCTCGTCCTTATGGAATTTTTGTAGCAAAAGCCCGGGACGGGACGCAGGCAAGTTGGTTTTGAAAGGAGTCACTTTTCCCCAAGAAGCCAAACTCAAGAGCCCACTTGGCAGGTGTCATTTTCTAGGGCGCGTTTGGGCCTCCGATGGCAGCCAGGTTTGGAGGAGGGGGCAGCTTTGGTCTGGGAGAAATCCTCGTCCTTATGGAATTTTTGTAGGCAAAAACCCCGCATGGGCCGCAGGCAAGTTAGGCAAGTTGCTTTGAAAGGAGGCACTTTTCCCCAAGAAGCCAAACTCAAGAACCCACAATGCAGATGTCATTTTGTAGGGCGCGTTTGGGCCTCCGATGGCAGCCAGGTTTGGAGGAGGGGGCAGCTTTGGTCTGGGAGAAATCCTCGTCCTTATGGAATTTTTGTAGTCTAAAGCCCGGGACGGGACACAGGCAAGTTGGTTTTGAAAGGAGTCACTTTTCCCCAAGAAGCCAAACTCAAGAGCCCACTTGGCAAATGTCATTTTGTAGGGCGCGTTTGGGCCTCCGATGTCAGCCAGGTTTGGAGGAGGGGGCAGCTTTGGTCTGGGAGAAATCCTCGTCCTTCTGGAATTTTTGTAGGCAAAAGCCCTGCATGGGCCGCAGGCAAGTTGACTCCGAAAGGAGGCACTTTTCCCCAAGAAGCCAAACTCAAGAACCCTCAATGCAGGTGTCATTTTGTGGGGCGCGTTTGGGCCTCCGATGGCAGCCAGGTTTGGAGGAGGGGGCAGCTTTGGTCTGGGAGAAATCCTCGTCCTTCTGGAATTTTTGGAGGCAAAAGCCCAGGACGGGCCGCAGGCAAGTTAGGCAATTTGGCTCCGAAAGGAGGCACTTTTCCCCAAGAAGCCAAACTCAAGAGCCCACTTGGCAGATGTCATTTTGTAGGGCGCGTTTGGGCCTCTGATGGCAGCCAGGTTTGGAGGAGGGGGCAGCTTTGGTCTGGGAGAAATCCTCGTCCTTTTGGAATTTTTGTAGGCAAAAGCCCAGCACAGGCCGCAGGCTAGTTAGGCAAGTTGGCTCCGAAAGGAGGCACTTTTCCCCAAGAAGCCAAACTCAAGAGCCCACTTGGCAGGTGTCATTTTGTAGGGCGCGTTTGGGCCTCCGATGGCAGCCAGGTTTGGAGGAGGGGGCAGCTTTGGTCTGGGAGAAATCCTCGTCCTTATGGAATTTTTGGAGGCAAAAGCCCAGCACAGGCCGCAGGCTAGTTAGGCAAGTTGGCTCCGAAAGGAGGCACTTTTCCCCAAGAAGCCAAACTCAAGAGCCCACTTGGCAGGTGTCATTTTGTAGGGCGCGTTTGGGCCTCCGATGGCAGCCAGGTTTGGAGGAGGGGGCAGCTTTGGTCTGGGAGAAATCCTCGTCCTTATGGAATTTTTGGAGGCAAAAGCCCTGCATGGGCCGCCGGCAAGTTGACTCCGAAAGGAGGCACTTTTCCCCCAAGAAGCCAAACTCAAGAGCCCGCTTGGCAGATGTCATTTTGTAGGGCGCGTTTGGGCCTCCGATGGCAGCCAGGTTTGGCGGAGGGGGCAGCTTTGGTCTGGGAGGAATCCTCGTCCTTATGGAATTTTTGTAGCAAACGTCCGGGATGGGACGCAGGCAAGTTGGTTTTGAAAGGAGTCACTTTTCCCCAAGAAGCCAAACTCAAGAGCCCACTTGGCAGATGTCATTTTGTAGGGCGCGTTTGGGCCTCCGATGGCAGCCAGGTTTGGAGGAGGGAGCAGCTTTGGTCTGGGAGAAATCCTTGTCCTTCTGGAATTTTTGTAGGCAAAAGCCCAGGACGGGCCGCAGGCAAGTTAGGCAAGTTGGCTCCGAAAGGAGGCACTTTTCCCCAAGAAGCCAAACTCAGGAGCCCACAATGCAGATGTCATTTTGTAGGGCGCGTTTGGGCCTCCGATGGCAGCCAGGTTTGGAGGAGGGGGCAGCTTTGGTCTGGGAGAAATCCTCGTCCTTATGGAATTTTTGTAGGCAAAAGCCCTGCATGGGCCGCCGGAAAGTTGACTCCGAAAGGAGGCAATTTTCCCCAAGAAGCCAAACTCAAGAGCCCACTTGGCAGGTGTCATTTTGTAGGGCGCGTTTGGGCCTCCGATGGCAGCCAGGTTTGGAGGAGGGGGCAGCTTTGGTCTGGGAGAAATCCTCGTCCTTATGGAATTTTTGTAGGCAAAACCCCTGCATGAGCCGCAGGCAAGTTGACTCCGAAAGAAGGCACTTTTCCCCAGAAAGCCAAACTCAAGAGCCCACTTGGCAGATGTCATTTTGTAGGGCGCGTTTGGGCCTCCGATGGCAGCCAGGTTTGGAGGAGGGGGCAGCTTTGGTCTGGGAGGAATCCTCGTCCTTATGGAATTTTTGTAGCAAAAGCCCGGGACGGGACGCAGGCAAGTTGGTTTTGAAAGGAGTCACTTTTCCCCAAGAAGCCAAACTCAAGAGCCGACTTGGCAGGTGTCATTTTGTAGGGCGCGTTTGGGCCTCCGATGGCAGCCAGGTTTGGAGGAGGGGGCAGCTTTGTTCTGGGAGAAATCCTCGTCCTTATGGAATTTTTGTAGGCAAAAGCCCTGCATGGGCCGCCGGCAAGTTGACTCCGAAAGGAGGCAATTTTCCCCAAGAAGCCAAACTCAAGAGCCCACTTGGCAGGTGTCATTTTGTAGGGCGCGTTTGGGCCTCCGATGGCAGCCAGGTTTGGAGGAGGGGGCAGCTTTGGTCTGGGAGAAATCCTCGTCCTTATGGAATTTTTGTAGGCAAAACCCCTGCATGAGCCGCAGGCAAGTTGACTCCGAAAGAAGGCACTTTTCCCCAGAAAGCCAAACTCAAGAGCCCACTTGGCAGATGTCATTTTGTAGGGCGCGTTTGGGCCTCCGATGGCAGCCAGGTTTGGAGGAGGGGGCAGCTTTGGTCTGGGAGGAATCCTCGTCCTTATGGAATTTTTGTAGCAAAAGCCCGGGACGGGACGCAGGCAAGTTGGTTTTGAAAGGAGTCACTTTTCCCCAAGAAGCCAAACTCAAGAGCCGACTTGGCAGGTGTCATTTTGTAGGGCGTGTTTGGGCCTCCGATGTCAGCCAGGTTTGGAGGAGGGGGCAGCTTTGGTCTGGGAGAAATCCTCGTCCTTATGGAATTTTTGTAGGCAAAAGCCCTGCATGGGCCGCAGGCAAGTTGACTCCGAAAGGAGGCACTTTTCCCCAAGAAGCCAAACTCAAGAACCCTCAATGCAGGTGTCATTTTTTGGGGCGCGTTTGGGCCTCCGATGGCAGCCAGGTTTGGAGGAGGGGGCAGCTTTGGTCTGGGAGAAATCCTCGTCCTTTTGGAATTTTTGTAGGCAAAAGCCCAGCACAGGCCGCAGGCTAGTTAGGCAAGTTGGCTCCGAAAGGAGGCACTTTTCCCCAAGAAGCCAAACTCAAGAGCCCACTTGGCAGGTGTCATTTTGTAGGGCGCGTTTGGGCCTCCGATGGCAGCCAGGTTTGGAGGAGGGGGCAGCTTTGGTCTGGGAGAAATCCTCGTCCTTATGGAATTTTTGGAGGCAAAAGCCCAGCACAGGCCGCAGGCTAGTTAGGCAAGTTGGCTCCGAAAGGAGGCACTTTTCCCCAAGAAGCCAAACTCAAGAGCCCACTTGGCAGGTGTCATTTTGTAGGGCGCGTTTGGGCCTCCGATGGCAGCCAGGTTTGGAGGAGGGGGCAGCTTTGGTCTGGGAGAAATCCTCGTCCTTATGGAATTTTTGGAGGCAAAAGCCCTGCATGGGCCGCCGGCAAGTTGACTCCGAAAGGAGGCACTTTTCCCCCAAGAAGCCAAACTCAAGAGCCCGCTTGGCAGATGTCATTTTGTAGGGCGCGTTTGGGCCTCCGATGGCAGCCAGGTTTGGCGGAGGGGGCAGCTTTGGTCTGGGAGGAATCCTCGTCCTTATGGAATTTTTGTAGCAAACGTCCGGGATGGGACGCAGGCAAGTTGGTTTTGAAAGGAGTCACTTTTCCCCAAGAAGCCAAACTCAAGAGCCCACTTGGCAGATGTCATTTTGTAGGGCGCGTTTGGGCCTCCGATGGCAGCCAGGTTTGGAGGAGGGAGCAGCTTTGGTCTGGGAGAAATCCTTGTCCTTCTGGAATTTTTGTAGGCAAAAGCCCAGGACGGGCCGCAGGCAAGTTAGGCAAGTTGGCTTTGAAAGGAGGCACTTCCACCCAAGAAGCCAAACTCAAGAGCCCACTTGGCAGGTGTCATTTTGTAGGGCGCGTTTGGGCCTCCGATGGCAGCCAGGTTTGGAGGAGGGGGCAGCTTTGGTCTGGGAGAAATCCTCGTCCTTCTGGAATTTTTGGAGTCAAAAGCCCAGCACGGGCCGCAGGCAAGTTAGGCAAGTTGGCTCCGAAAGGAGGCACTTTTCCCCAAGAAGCCAAACTCAAGAACCCTCAATGCAGATGTCATTTTGTAGGGCGCGTTTGGGCCTCCGATGGCAGCCAGGTTTGGAGGAGGGGGCAGCTTTGTTCTGGGAGAAATCCTCGTCCTTATGGAATTTTTGTAGGCAAAAGCCCTGCATGGGCCGCCGGAAAGTTGACTCCGAAAGGAGGCAATTTTCCCCAAGAAGCCAAACTCAAGAGCCCACTTGGCAGGTGTCATTTTGTAGGGCGCGTTTGGGCCTCCGATGGCAGCCAGGTTTGGAGGAGGGGGCAGCTTTGGTCTGGGAGAAATCCTCGTCCTTATGGAATTTTTGTAGGCAAAACCCCTGCATGAGCCGCAGGCAAGTTGACTCCGAAAGAAGGCACTTTTCCCCAGAAAGCCAAACTCAAGAGCCCACTTGGCAGATGTCATTTTGTAGGGCGCGTTTGGGCCTCCGATGGCAGCCAGGTTTGGAGGAGGGGGCAGCTTTGGTCTGGGAGGAATCCTCGTCCTTATGGAATTTTTGTAGCAAAAGCCCGGGACGGGACGCAGGCAAGTTGGTTTTGAAAGGAGTCACTTTTCCCCAAGAAGCCAAACTCAAGAGCCGACTTGGCAGGTGTCATTTTGTAGGGCGCGTTTGGGCCTCCGATGTCAGCCAGGTTTGGAGGAGGGGGCAGCTTTGGTCTGGGAGAAATCCTCGTCCTTATGGAATTTTTGTAGGCAAAAACCCCACATGGGCCGCAGGCAAGTTAGGCAAGTTGACTCCGAAAGGAGGCACTTTTCCCCAAGAAGCCAAACTCAAGAACCCTCAATGCAGATGTCATTTTGTGGGGCGCGTTTGGGCCTCCGATGGCAGCCAGGTTTGGAGGAGGGGGCAGCTTTGGTCTGGGAGAAATCCTCGTCCTTATGGAATTTTTGTAGTCTAAAGCCCAGCACGGGCCGCAGGCTAGTTAGGCAAGTTGGCTTTGAAAGGAGGCACTTTTCCGCAAGAAGCCAAACTCAAGAGCCCACTTGGCAGATGTCATTTTGTAGGGCGCGTTTGGGCCTCCGATGGCAGCCCGGTTTGGAGGAGGGGGCAGCTTTGGTCTGGGAGAAATCCTCGTCCTTATGGAATTTTTGTAGGCAAAAGCCCAGGACGGGCCGCAGGCAAGTTGGCTTTGAAAGGAGGCACTTCCACCCAAGAAGCCAAACTCAAGAGCCCACTTGGCAGGTGTCATTTTGTAGGGCACGTTTGGGCCTCCGATGGCAGCCAGGTTTGGAGGAGGGGGCAGCTTTGGTCTGGGAGAAATCCTCGTCCTTCTGGAATTTTTGTAGGCAAAAGCCCTGCATGGGCCGCAGGCAAGTTGACTCCGAAAGGAGGCACTTTTCCCCAGGAAGCCAAACTCAAGAACCCTCAATGCAGGTGTCATTTGGTGGGGCGCGTTTGGGCCTCCGATGGCAGCCAGGTTTGGAGGAGGGGGCATCTTTGGTCTGGGAGAAATCCTCGTCCTTATGGAATTTTTGTAGGCAAAAGCCCTGCATGGGCCGCAGGCAAGTTGACTCCGAAAGGAGGCACATTTCCCCAGAAAGCCAAACTCAAGAGCCCACTTGGCAGATGTCATTTTGTAGGGCGCGTTTGGGCCTCCGATGGCAGCCAGGTTTGGAGGAGGGGGCAGCTTTGGTCTGGGAGAAATCCTCGTCCTTCTGGAATTTTTGTAGGCAAAAGCCCTGCATGGGCCGCAGGCAAGTTGACTCCGAAAGGAGGCACTTTTCCCCAGGAAGCCAAACTCAAGAACCCTCAATGCAGGTGTCATTTGGTGGGGCGCGTTTGGGCCTCCGATGGCAGCCAGGTTTGGAGGAGGGGGCAGCTTTGGTCTGGGAGGAATCCTCGTCCTTATGGAATTTTTGTAGCAAAAGCCCGGGACGGGACGCAGGCAAGTTGGTTTTGAAAGGAGTCACTTTTCCCCAAGAAGCCAAACTCAAGAGCCCACTTGGCAGGTGTCATTTTGTAGGGCGCGTTTGGGCCTCCGATGGCCGCCAGGTTTGGAGGAGGGGGCAGCTTTGGTCTGGGAGAAATCCTCGTCCTTATGGAATTTTTGTAGGGAAAAACCCCGCATGGGCCGCAGGCAAGTTAGGCAAGTTGCTTTGAAAGGAGGCACTTTCCCCCAAGAAGCCAAACTCAAGAACCCACAATGCAGATGTCATTTTGTAGGGCGCGTTTGGGCCTCCGATGGCAGCCAGGTTTGGAGGAGGGGGCAGCTTTGGTCTGGGAGAAATCCTCGTCCTTATGGAATTTTTGTAGCAAAAGCCCAGGATGGGCCGCAGGCAAGTTAGGCAAGTTGGCTCCGAAAGGAGGCACTTTTCCCCAAGAAGCCAAACTCAAGAACCCTCAATGCAGATGTCATTTTGTGGGGCGCGTTTGGGCCTCCGATGGCAGCCAGGTTTGGAGGAGGGGGCAGCTTTGGTCTGGGAGAAATCCTCGTCCTTATGGAATTTTTGTAGTCTAAAGCCCAGCACGGGCTGCAGGCAAGTTGGCTTTGAAAGGAGGCACTTTCCCCCAAGAAGCCACACTCAGGAGCCCACTTGGCAGATGTCATTTTGTAGGGCGCGTTTGGGCCTCCGATGGCAGCCAGGTTTGGAGGAGGGGGCAGCTTTGGTCTGGGAGAAATCCTCGTCCTTATGGAATTTTTGTAGGCAAAAGCCCAGGACGGGCCGCAGGCAAGTTGGCTTTGAAAGGAGGCACTTCCACCCAAGAAGCCAAACTCAAGAGCCCACTTGGCAGGTGTCATTTTGTAGGGCACGTTTGGGCCTCCGATGGCAGCCAGGTTTGGAGGAGGGGGCAGCTTTGGTCTGGGAGAAATCCTCGTCCTTATGGAATTTTTGTAGGCAAAAACCCCACATGAGCCGCATGCAAGTTAGGCAAGTTGACTCCGAAAGGAGGCACTTTTCCCCAGGAAGCCAAACTCAAGAACCCTCAATGCAGATGTCATTTTGTGGGTCGCGTTTGGGCCACCGATGGCAGCCAGGTTTGGAGGAGGGGGCAGCTTTGGTCTGGGAGAAATCCTCGTCCTTCTGGAATTTTTGTAGTCTAAAGCCCAGCACGGGCCGCAGACTAGTTAGGCAAGTTGGCTTTGAAAGGAGGCACTTTTCCGCAAGAAGCCAAACTCAAGAGCCCACTTGGCAGGTGTCATTTTGTAGGGCGCGTTTGGGCCTCCGATGGCAGCCAGGTTTGGAGGAGGGGGCAGCTTTGGTCTGGGAGAAATCCTCGTCCTTATGGAATTTTTGTAGGCAAAAGCCCAGGACGGGCCGCAGGCAAGTTGGCTTTGAAAGGAGGCACTTCCACCCAAGAAGCCAAACTCAAGAGCCCACTTGGCAGGTGTCATTTTGTAGGGCACGTTTGGGCCTCCGATGGCAGCCAGGTTTGGAGGAGGGGGCAGCTTTGGTCTGGGAGAAATCCTCGTCCTTCTGGAATTTTTGTAGGCAAAAGCCCTGCATGGGCCGCAGGCAAGTTGACTCCGAAAGGAGGCACTTTTCCCCAGGAAGCCAAACTCAAGAACCCTCAATGCAGGTGTCATTTTGTAGGGCGCGTTTGGGCCTCCGATGGCAGCCAGGTTTGGAGGAGGGGGCAGCTTTGGTCTGGGAGAAATCCTCGTCCTTCTGGAATTTTTTTAGGCATAAGCCCAGAACGGGCCGCAGGCAAGTTGGCTTTGAAAGGAGGTACTTCCACACAAGAAGCCAAACTCAAGAGCCCACTTGGCAGGTGTCATTTTGTAGGGCACGTTTGGGCCTCCGATGGCAGCCAGGTTTGGAGGAGGGGGCAGCTTTGGTCTGGGAGAAATCCTCGTCCTTCTGGAATTTTTGTAGGCAAAAGCCCTGCATGGGCCGCAGGCAAGTTGACTCCGAAAGGAGGCACATTTCCCCAGAAAGCCAAACTCAAGAGCCCACTTGGCAGATGTCATTTTGTAGGGCGCGTTTGGGCCTCCGATGGCAGCCAGGTTTGGAGGAGGGGGCAGCTTTGGTCTGGGAGGAATCCTCGTCCTTATGGAATTTTTGTAGCAAAAGCCCGGGACGGGACGCAGGCAAGTTGGTTTTGAAAGGAGTCACTTTTCCCCAAGAAGCCAAACTCAAGAGCCCACTTGGCAGGTGTCATTTTGTAGGGCGCGTTTGGGCCTCCGATGGCAGCCAGGTTTGGAGGAGGGGGCAGCTTTGGTCTGGGAGAAATCCTCGTCCTTATGGAATTTTTGTAGGGAAAAACCCCGCATGGGCCGCAGGCAAGTTAGGCAAGTTGCTTTGAAAGGAGGCACTTTCCCCCAAGAAGCCAAACTCAAGAACCCACTTGGCAGATGTCATTTTGTAGGGCGCGTTTGGGCCTCCGATGGCAGCCAGGTTTGGAGGAGGGGGCAGCTTTGGTCTGGGAGAAATCCTCGTCCTTATGGAATTTTTGTAGGCAAAAGCCCAGAATGGGCTGCAGGCTAGTTAGGCAAGTTGGCTTTGAAAGGAGGCACTTTTCCGCAAGAAGCGAAACTCAAGAGCCCACTTGGCAGATGTCATTTTGTAGGGCGCGTTAGGGCCTCCGATGGCAGCCAGGTTTGGAGGAGGGGGCAGCTTTGGTCTGGGAGAAATCCTCGTCCTTATGGAATTTTTGTAGGCAAAAGCCCAGGACGGGCCGCAGGCAAGTTGGCTTTGAAAGGAGGCACTTCCACCCAAGAAGCCAAACTCAAGAGCCCACTTGGCAGGTGTCATTTTGTAGGGCACGTTTGGGCCTCCAATGGCAGCCAGGTTTGGAGGAGGGGGCAGCTTTGGTCTGGGAGAAATCCTCGTCCTTATGGAATTTTTGGAGGCAAAAGCCCTGCACGGGCCGCAGGCAAGTTAGGCAATTTGGCTCCGAAAGGAGGCACTTTTCCCCAAGAAGCCAAACTCAAGAGCCCACTTGGCAGATGTCATTTTGTAGGGCGCATTTGGGCCTCCGATGGCAGCCAGGTTTGGAGGAGGGGGCAGCTTTGGTCTGGGAGAAATCCTCGTCCTTATGGAATTTTTGGAGGCAAAAGCCCTGCATGGGCCGCCGGCAAGTTGACTCCGAAAGGAGGCACTTTTCCCCAAGAAGCCAAACTCAAGAGCCCGCTTGGCAGATGTCATTTTGTAGGGCGCGTTTGGGCCTCCGATGGCAGCCAGGTTTGGAGGAGGGGGCAGCTTTGGTCTGGGAGGAATCCTCGTCCTTATGGAATTTTTGTAGCAAAAGCCCGGGACGGGACGCAGGCAAGTTGGTTTTGAAAGGAGTCACTTTTCCCCAAGAAGCCAAACTCAAGAGCCCACTTGGCAGGTGTCATTTTGTAGGGCGCGTTTGGGCCTCCGATGGCAGCCAGGTTTGGAGGAGGGGGCAGCTTTGGTCTGGGAGAAATCCTCGTCCTTATGGAATTTTTGTAGGGAAAAACCCCGCATGGGCCGCAGGCAAGTTAGGCAAGTTGCTTTGAAAGGAGGCACTTTCCCCCAAGAAGCCAAACTCAAGAGCCCACTTGGCAGATGTCATTTTGTAGGGCACGTTTCGGCCTCCGATGGCAGCCAGGTTTGGAGGAGGGGGCAGCTTTGGTCTGGGAGAAATCCTCGTCCTTATGGAATTTTTGGAGGCAAAAGCCCTGCAAGTTGACTCCGAAAGGAGGCACTTTTCCCCAAGAAGCCAAACTCAAGAGCCCGCTTGGCAGATGTCATTTGGTAGGGCGCGTTTGGGCCTCCGATGGCAGCCAGGTTTGGCGGAGGGGGCAGCTTTGGTCTGGGAGGAATCCTCGTCCTTATGGAATTTTTGTAGGCAAAAGCCCTGCATGGGCCGCCGGCAAGTTGACTCCGAAAGGAGGCAATTTTCCCCAAGAAGCCAAACTCAAGAGCCCACTTGGCAGGTGTCATTTTGTAGGGCGCGTTTGGGCCTCCGATGGCAGCCAGGTTTGGAGGAGGGGGCAGCTTTGGTCTGGGAGAAATCCTCATCCTTATGGAATTTTTGGAGGCAAAACCCCTGCATGAGCCGCAGGCAAGTTGACTCCGAAAGGAGGCACTTTTCCCCAGAAAGCCAAACTCAAGAGCCCGCTTGGCAGATGTCATTTTGTAGGGCGCGTTTGGGCCTCCGATGGCAGCCAGGTTTGGAGGAGGGGGCAGCTTTGGTCTGGGAGGAATCCTCGTCCTTATGGAATTTTTGTAGCAAAAGCCCGGGACGGGACGCAGGCAAGTTGGTTTTGAAAGGAGTCACTTTTCCCCAAGAAGCCAAACTCAAGAGCCCACTTGGCAGGTGTCATTTTGTAGGGCGCGTTTGGGCCTCCGATGTCAGCCAGGTTTGGAGGAGGGGGCAGCTTTGGTCTGGGAGAAATCCTCGTCCTTATGGAATTTTTGTAGGCAAAAACCCCGCATGGGCCGCAGGCAAGTTAGGCAAGTTGACTCCGAAAGGAGGCACTTTTCCCCAAGAAGCCAAACTCAAGAACCCTCAATGCAGATGTCATTTTGTGGGGCGCGTTTGGGCCTCCGATGGCAGCCAGGTTTGGAGGAGGGGGCAGCTTTGGTCTGGGAGAAATCCTCGTCCTTATGGAATTTTTGTAGGCAAAAGCCCAGCACGGGCCGCAGGCTAGTTAGGCAAGTTGGCTTTGAAAGGAGGCACTTTTCCCCAAGAAGCCAAACTCAAGAGCCCACTTGGCAGATGTCATTTTGTAGGGCGGGTTTGGGCCTCCGATGGCAGCCAGGTTTGGAGGAGGGGGCAGCTTTGGTCTGGGAGAAATCCTCGTCCTTATGGAATTTTTGGAGGCAAAAGCCCTGCATGGGCCGCCGGCAAGTTGACTCCGAAAGGAGGCACTTTTCCCCAAGAAGCCAAACTCAAGAGCCCGCTTGGCAGATGTCATTTTGTAGGGCGCGTTTGGGCCTCCGATGGCAGCCAGGTTTGGAGGAGGGGGCAGCTTTGGTCTGGGAGGAATCCTCGTCCTTATGGAATTTTTGTAGCAAAAGCCCGGGACGGGACGCAGGCAAGTTGGTTTTGAAAGGAGTCACTTTTCCCCAAGAAGCCAAACTCAAGAGCCCACTTGGCAGGTGTCATTTTCTAGGGCGCGTTTGGGCCTCCGATGTCAGCCAGGTTTGGAGGAGGGGGCAGCTTTGGTCTGGGAGAAATCCTCGTCCTTATGGAATTTTTGTAGTCTAAAGCCCAGCACGGGCCGCAGGCTAGTTAGGCAAGTTGGCTTTGAAAGGAGGCACTTTTCCGCAAGAAGCCAAACTCAAGAGCCCACTTGGCAAATGTCATTTTGTAGGGCGCGTTTGGGCCTCCGATGGCAGCCAGGTTTGGAGGAGGGGGCAGCTTTGGTCTGGGAGAAATCCTCGTCCTTATGGAATTTTTGTAGGCAAAAGCCCAGGACGGGCCGCAGGCAAGTTGGCTTTGAAAGGAGGTACTTCCACCCAAGAAGCCAAACTCAAGAGTCCACTTGGCAGTTGTCATTTTGTAGGGCACGTTTGGGCCTCCGATGGCAGCCAGGTTTGGAGGAGGGGGCAGCTTTGGTCTGGGAGAAATCCTCGTCCTTATGGAATTTTTGTCGGCAAAAGCCCTGCATGGGCCGCAGGCAAGTTGACTCCGAAAGGAGGCACTTTTCCCCAGAAAGCCAAACTCAAGAGCCCACTTGGCAGATGTCATTTTGTAGGGCGCGTTTGGGCCTCCGATGGCAGCCAGGTTTGGAGGAGGGGGCAGCTTTGGTCTGGGAGGAATCCTCGTCCTTATGGAATTTTTGTAGCAAAAGCCCGGGACGGGACGCAGGCAAGTTGGTTTTGAAAGGAGTCACTTTTCCCCAAGAAGCCAAACTCAAGAGCCCACTTGGCAGGTGTCATTTTGTAGGGCGCGTTTGGGCCTCCGATGGCAGCCAGGTTTGGAGGAGGGGGCAGCTTTGGTCTGGGAGAAATCCTCGTCCTTATGGAATTTTTGTAGGCAAAAACCCCGCATGGGCCGCAGTCAATTTAGGCAAGTTGGCTTTGAAAGGAGGCACTTTTCCCCAAGAAGCCAAACTCAAGAACCCACAATGCCGATGTCATTTTGTAGGGCGCGTTTGGGCCTCCGATGGCAGCCAGGTTTGGAGGAGGGGGCAGCTTTGGTCTGGGAGAAATCCTCGTCCTTATGGAATTTTTGTAGCAAAAGCCCAGGATGGGCCGCAGGCAAGTTAGGCAAGTTGGCTCCGAAAGGAGGCACTTTTCCCCAAGAAGCCAAACTCAAGAACCCTCAATGCAGATGTCATTTTGTGGGGCGCGTTTGGGCCTCCGATGGCAGCCAGGTTTGGAGGAGGGGGCAGCTTTGGTCTGGGAGAAATCCTCGTCCTTATGGAATTTTTGTAGTCTAAAGCCCAGGACGGGCTGCAGGCAAGTTGGCTTTGAAAGGAGGCACTTTCCCCCAAGAAGCCAAACTCAGGAGCCCACTTGGCAGATGTCATTTTGTAGGGCGCGTTTGGGCCACCGATGGCAGCTAGGTTTGGAGGAGGGGGCAGCTTTGGTCTGGGAGAAATCCTCGTCCTTATGGAATTTTTGTAGGCAAAAGCCCAGAATGGGCTGCAGGCTAGTTAGGCAAGTTGGCTTTGAAAGGAGGCACTTTTCCGCAAGAAGCGAAACTCAAGAGCCCACTTGGCAGATGTCATTTTGTAGGGCGCGTTTGGGCCTCCGATGGCAGCCAGGTTTGGAGGAGGGGGCAGCTTTGGTCTGGGAGAAATCCTCGTCCTTCTGGAATTTTTGGAGGCAAAAGCCCAGGACGGGCCGCAGGCAAGTTGGCTTTGAAAGGAGGCACATCCACCCAAGAAGCCAAACTCAAGAGCCCACTTGGCAGATGTCATTTTGTAGGGCACGTTTGGGCCTCCGATGGCAGCTAGGTTTGGAGGAGGGGGCAGCTTTGGTCTGGGAGGAATCCTCGTCCTTATGGAATTTTTGTAGCAAAAGCCCGGGACGGGACACAGGCAAGTTGGTTTTGAAAGGAGTCACTTTTCCCCAAGAAGCCAAACTCAAGAGCCCACTTGGCAGATGTCATTTTGTAGGGCGCGTTTGGGCCTCCGATGGCAGCCAGGTTTGGAGGAGGGAGCAGCTTTGGTCTGGGAGAAATCCTTGTCCTTCTGGAATTTTTGTAGGCAAAAGCCCAGGACGGGCCGCAGGCAAGTTAGGCAAGTTGGCTTTGAAAGGAGGCACTTTTCCCCAAGAAGCCAAACTCAAGAGCCCACTTGGCAGATGTCATTTTGTAGGGCGCGTTTGGGCCTCCGATGGCAGCCAGGTTTGGAGGAGGGGGCAGCTTTGGTCTGGGAGAAATCCTCGTCCTTATGGAATTTTTGTAGGCAAAAGCCCAGGACGGGCCGCAGGCAAGTTGGCTTTGAAAGGAGGCACTTTCCCCCAAGAAGCCAAACTCAAGAGCCCACTTGGCAGGTGTCATTTTCTAGGGCGCGTTTGGGCCTCCGATGTCAGCCAGGTTTGGAGGAGGGGGCAGCTTTGGTCTGGGAGAAATCCTCGTCCTTATGGAATTTTTGTAGTCTAAAGCCCAGCACGGGCCGCAGGCTAGTTAGGCAAGTTGGCTTTGAAAGGAGGCACTTTTCCGCAAGAAGCCAATCTCAAGAGCCCACTTGGCAGATGTCATTTTGTAGGGCGCGTTTGGGCCTCCGATGGCAGCCAGGTTTGGAGGAGGGGGCAGCTTTGGTCTGGGAGAAATCCTCGTCCTTATGGAATTTTTGTAGGCAAAAGCCCAGGACGGGCCGCAGGCAAGTTGGCTTTGAAAGGAGGTACTTCCACCCAAGAAGCCAAACTCAAGAGTCCACTTGGCAGTTGTCATTTTGTAGGGCACGTTTGGGCCTCCAATGGCAGCCAGGTTTGGAGGAGGGGGCAGCTTTGGTCTGGGAGAAATCCTCGTCCTTATGGAATTTTTGTCGGCAAAAGCCCTGCATGGGCCGCAGGCAAGTTGACTCCGAAAGGAGGCACTTTTCCCCAGAAAGCCAAACTCAAGAGCCCACTTGGCAGATGTCATTTTGTAGGGCGCGTTTGGGCCTCCGATGGCAGCCAGGTTTGGAGGAGGGGGCAGCTTTGGTCTGGGAGGAATCCTCGTCCTTATGGAATTTTTGTAGCAAAAGCCCGGGACGGGACGCAGGCAAGTTGGTTTTGAAAGGAGTCACTTTTCCCCAAGAAGCCAAACTCAAGAGCCCACTTGGCAGGTGTCATTTTGTAGGGCGCGTTTGGGCCTCCGATGGCAGCCAGGTTTGGAGGAGGGGGCAGCTTTGGTCTGGGAGAAATCCTCGTCCTTATGGAATTTTTGTAGGCAAAAACCCCGCATGGGCCGCAGTCAATTTAGGCAAGTTGGCTTTGAAAGGAGGCACTTTTCCCCAAGAAGCCAAACTCAAGAACCCACAATGCAGATGTCATTTTGTAGGGCGCGTTTGGGCCTCCGATGGCAGCCAGGTTTGGAGGAGGGGGCAGCTTTGGTCTGGGAGAAATCCTCGTCCTTATGGAATTTTTGTAGCAAAAGCCCAGGATGGGCCGCAGGCAAGTTAGGCAAGTTGGCTCCGAAAGGAGGCACTTTTCCCCAAGAAGCCAAACTCAAGAACCCTCAATGCAGATGTCATTTTGTGGGGCGCGTTTGGGCCTCCGATGGCAGCCAGGTTTGGAGGAGGGGGCAGCTTTGGTCTGGGAGAAATCCTCGTCCTTATGGAATTTTTGTAGTCTAAAGCCCAGGACGGGCTGCAGGCAAGTTGGCTTTGAAAGGAGGCACTTTCCCCCAAGAAGCCAAACTCAGGAGCCCACTTGGCAGATGTCATTTTGTAGGGCGCGTTTGGGCCACCGATGGCAGCTAGGTTTGGAGGAGGGGGCAGCTTTGGTCTGGGAGAAATCCTCGTCCTTATGGAATTTTTGTAGGCAAAAGCCCAGAATGGGCTGCAGGCTAGTTAGGCAAGTTGGCTTTGAAAGGAGGCACTTTTCCGCAAGAAGCGAAACTCAAGAGCCCACTTGGCAGATGTCATTTTGTAGGGCGCGTTTGGGCCTCCGATGGCAGCCAGGTTTGGAGGAGGGGGCAGCTTTGGTCTGGGAGAAATCCTCGTCCTTATGGAATTTTTGGAGGCAAAAGCCCAGGACGGGCCGCAGGCAAGTTGGCTTTGAAAGGAGGCACATCCACCCAAGAAGCCAAACTCAAGAGCCCACTTGGCAGATGTCATTTTGTAGGGCACGTTTGGGCCTCCGATGGCAGCTAGGTTTGGAGGAGGGGGCAGCTTTGGTCTGGGAGGAATCCTCGTCCTTATGGAATTTTTGTAGCAAAAGCCCGGGACGGGACACAGGCAAGTTGGTTTTGAAAGGAGTCACTTTTCCCCAAGAAGCCAAACTCAAGAGCCCACTTGGCAGATGTCATTTTGTAGGGCGCGTTTGGGCCTCCGATGGCAGCCAGGTTTGGAGGAGGGAGCAGCTTTGGTCTGGGAGAAATCCTTGTCCTTCTGGAATATTTGTAGGCAAAAGCCCAGGACGGGCCGCAGGCAAGTTAGGCAAGTTGGCTTTGAAAGGAGGCACTTTTCCCCAAGAAGCCAAACTCAAGAACCCTCAATGCAGATGTCATTTTGTAGGGCGCGTTTGGGCCTCCGATGGCAGCCAGGTTTGGAGGAGGGGGCAGCTTTGGTCTGGGAGAAATCCTCGTCCTTATGGAATTTTTGTAGGCAAAAGCCCAGGACGGGCCGCAGGCAAGTTGGCTTTGAAAGGAGGCACTTTCCCCCAAGAAGCCAAACTCAAGAGCCCACTTGGCAGATGTCATTTTGTAGGGCGCGTTTGGGCCTCCGATGGCAGCCAGGTTTGGAGGAGGGGGCAGCTTTCTTCTGGGAGAAATCCTCGTCCTTATGGAATTTTTGTAGGCAAAAGCCCTGCATGGGCCGCCGGCAAGTTGACTCCGAAAGGAGGCACTTTTCCCCAAGAAGCCAAACTCAAGAGCCCACTTGGCAGGTGTCATTTTGTAGGGCGCGTTTGGGCCTCCGATGGCAGCCAGGTTTGGAGGAGGGGGCAGCTTTGGTCTGGGAGAAATCCTCGTCCTTATGGAATTTTTGTAGGCAAAAGCCCAGAATGGGCCGCCGGCTAGTTAGGCAAGTTGGCTTTGAAAGGAGGCACTTTTCCCCAAGAAGCCAAACTCAAGAGCCCACTTGGCAGATGTCATTTTGTAGGGCGCGTTTGGGCCTCCGATGGCAGCCAGGTTTGGAGGAGGGGGCAGCTTTGGTCTGGGAGAAATCCTCGTCCTTCTGGAATTTTTGTAGGCAAAAGCCCAGGACGGGCCGCAGGCAAGTTGACTTTGAAAGGAGGCACTTCCACCCAAGAAGCCAAACTCAAGAGCCCACTTGGCAGATGTCATTTTGTAGGGCACGTTTGGGCCTCCGATGGCAGCCAGGTTTGGAGGAGGGGGCAGCTTTGGTCTGGGAGAAATCCTCGTCCTTATGGAATTTTTGTAGGCAAAAGCCCTGCATGAGCCGCAGGCAAGTTGACTCCGAAAGGAGGCACTTTTCCCCAGAAAGCCAAACTCAAGAGCCCACTTGGCAGATGTCATTTTGTAGGGCGCGTTTGGGCCTCCGATGGCAGCCAGGTTTGGAGGAGGGGGCAGCTTTGGTCTGGGAGGAATCCTCGTCCTTATGGAATTTTTGTAGCAAAAGCCCGGGACGGGACGCAGGCAAGTTGGTTTTGAAAGGAGTCACTTTTCCCCAAGAAGCCAAACTCAAGAGCCCACTTGGCAGGTGTCATTTTGTAGGGCGCGTTTGGGCCTCCGATGGCAGCCAGGTTTGGAGGAGGGGGCAGCTTTGGTCTGGGAGTAATCCTCGTCCTTATGGAATTTTTGTAGGCAAAAACCCCGCATGGGCCGCAGGCAAGTTAGGCAAGTTGGCTTTGAAAGGAGGCACTTTTCCCCAAGAAGCCAAACTCAAGAACCCTCAATGCAGATGTCATTTTGTGGGGCGCGTTTGGGCCTCCGATGGCAGCCAGGTTTGGAGGAGGGGGCAGCTTTGGTCTGGGAGAAATCCTCGTCCCTATGGAATTTTTGTAGTCTAAAGCCCAGCACGGGCTGCAGGCAAGTTGGCTTCGAAAGGAGGCACTTTCCCCCAAGAAGCCAAACTCAGGAACCCACTTGGCAGATGTCATTTTGTAGGGCGCTTTTGGGCCACCGATGGCAGCTAGGTTTGGAGGAGGGGGCAGCTTTGGTCTGGGAGAAATCCTCGTCCTTATGGAATTTTTGGAGGCAAAAGCCCAGAATGGGCCGCAGGCTAGTTAGGCAAGTTGGCTTTGAAAGGAGGCACTTTTCCGCAAGAAGCCAAACTCAAGAGCCCACTTGGCAGATGTCATTTTGTAGGGCGCGTTTGGGCCTCCGATGGCAGCCAGGTTTGGAGGAGGGGGCAGCTTTGGTCTGGGAGAAATCCTCGTCCTTCTGGAATTTTTGTAGGCAAAAGCCCAGGACGGGCCGCAGGCAAGTTGGCTTTGAAAGGAGGCACTTCCACCCAAGAAGCCAAACTCAAGAGCCCACTTGGCAGATGTCATTTTGTAGGGCACGTTTGAGCCTCCGATGGCAGCCAGGTTTGGAGGAGGGGGCAGCTTTGGTCTGGGAGAAATCCTCGTCCTTATGGAATTTTTGTAGCAAAAGCCCAGGATGGGCCGCAGGCAAGTTAGGCAAGTTGGCTCCGAAAGGAGGCACTTTTCCCCAGGAAGCCAAACTCAAGAACCCTCAATGCAGGTGTCATTTTGTGGGGCGCGTTTGGGCCTCCGATGGCAGCCAGGTTTGGAGGAGGGGGCAGCTTTCGTCTGGGAGAAATCCTCGTCCTTCTGGAATTTTTGGAGGCAAAAGCCCAGGACGGGCCGCAGGCAAGTTAGGCAAGTTGGCTCCGAAAGGAGGCACTTTTCCCCAAGAAGCCAAACTCAAGAGCCCACTTGGCAGATGTCATTTTGTAGGGCGCATTTGGGCCTCTGATGGCAGCCAGGTTTGGAGGAGGGGGCAGCTTTGGTCTGGGAGAAATCCTCGTCCTTATGGAATTTTTGGAGGCAAAAGCCCAGCACGGGCCGCAGTCTAGTTAGGCAAGTTGGCTCCGAAAGGAGGCACTTTTCCCCAAGAAGCCAAACTCAAGAGCTCACTTGGCAGGTGTCATTTTCTAGGGCGCGTTTGGGCCTCCGATGTCAGCCAGGTTTGGAGGAGGGGGCAGCTTTGGTCTGGGAGAAATCCTCGTCCTTATGGAATTTTTGGAGGCAAAAGCCCTGCATGGGCCGCCGGCAAGTTGACTCCGAAAGGAGGCACTTTTCCCCAAGAAGCCAAACTCAAGAGCCCACTTGGCAGGTGTCATTTTGTAGGGCGCGTTTGGGCCTCCGATGGCAGCCAGGTTTGGAGGAGGGGGCAGCTTTGTTCTGGGAGAAATCCTCGTCCTTATGGAATTTTTGTAGGCAAAAGCCCTGCATGGGCCGCCGGCAAGTTGACTCCGAAAGGAGGCAATTTTCCCCAAGAAGCCAAACTCAAGAGCCCACTTGGCAGGTGTCATTTTGTAGGGCGCGTTTGGGCCTCCGATGGCAGCCAGGTTTGGAGGAGGGGGCAGCTTTGGTCTGGGAGAAATCCTCGTCCTTATGGAATTTTTGTAGGCAAAAGTCCTGCATGAGCCGCAGGCAAGTTGACTCCGAAAGGAGGCACTTTTCCCCAGAAAGCCAAACTCAAGAGCCCACTTGGCAGATGTCATTTTGTAGGGGGCGTTTGAGCCTCCGATGGCAGCCAGGTTTGGAGGAGGGGGCAGCTTTGGTCTGGGAGGAATCCTCGTCCTTATGGAATTTTTGGAGGCAAAAGCCCAGGACGGGACGCAGGCAAGTTGGTTTTGAAAGGAGTCACTTTTCCCCAAGAAGCCAAACTCAAGAGCCCACTTGGCAGGTGTCATTTTGTAGGGCGCGTTTGGGCCTCCGATGGCAGCCAGGTTTGGAGG